>NC_092211.1:86266325-86312422 GCF_043381705.1 Parasteatoda tepidariorum
ATATTGTGACACCGCAGGATTCAACGAAATTTTTACGTTCGAAAACTTAAGAGAAGACATAAACCTCAGGCCGATTGCAGCTCATTTTTGTAGTGACATAATTTTAACTAAAATACAAAATATTTGATTTCCTTTTATTCCAATTACCAGAAAGAACCACCTTAAAGATTAAATACAAGATGAATGGGAAAAAGGCCGCTAACGGCCCCAGGCGCCCAGTTATATTTCGATGATGATGACGTGATAAATTTCCTTACAGTGAATTGTTATTGTTGAGAATAGATTAACTCCTTCCGAATATTATCTAATATTGAAATAGTTCTTCTACAAGTATTTTCACTTTTCCCGGCGTGAACGTGTTAAAAAGTCCTCCACGTAGTCAATTTTCACTCAATACTTAATTCAGGAGTTCCATTGTCTTCTGGATAGTGTTCAAAATGACAAGGCTGCGGAGTTGAATAATGGTAGCCGTAAACTCAAAAATTGAGTCAGCTATTCAAAGAAGGTTTTTATTATTATTAGACCCCTGTAAGCATAAATTCTAGATCACTTAGAAATTTTCGATTTGAAAACTTCTACTACTTATAACTAACAGAATAATAATTTCTGCTTGCTTAATTATTAATTTCCACTATTAAATAATTAAGCCTCTCGGAAAAACTCAGTAATAATGTGCTGAATAAACTTTTAAATAAATAGACACTTGTTGTGTTAGAACAAAGCTATCTATTTCTCAAAAATTTAACTTCTGTTTCTAATACTATCTATCTGGAGAAAAAATTTAAAAAGAGAATCAAAAATTTTTTAGCACGTTAAAACAATCCTTTCTGCTCACAAAACACGTAAAAAAATCCTTTCTTTTTATTATTTTATATAGCTGATAGACTGAAAGAATATTCTAAATCATTAGAAAAAAACTCCAATAAAGAATAATTGATTGCTATTCGTCGACAAAATAAAATTAAAAAAATAGAAAAGAAAAAATTTTTTATCAACGTCACCTAAAAAATGAACTTATATGAATAAACAAAAACAGGTATATAACGATATTTGTTTATCGATTAGCTCTTTTTTTTCAGTCTTGATATTGAGCCGGTCGGGATGTTCCCTTTTAAACTTAAAATACAACATTTTTTTAAAAATGATTTATCTCCGGGAATTTTTCATCAAAACTCTTCCTGAATAGACAAATTCAATTTCCAGTTTTAAAATAAATCTTTGCTGGGTCAATTTTGTTTGGCTAAATTTTCCGATAATAGGGAAAAATAAGTATAAAAAAATATAAAAGCTGTCACGTCAGTTGTAGACTGGGCAGGAAAAAAAATGGAAAGAAAAAATTTAAATGGGAATTATTCAGTGTACTGCCGTAAGTTTAGACAGTAAAAGATTTACAAACAAGGAAATTGTTTACGCTCAGGATATTGACAAAAGTGCAAACAGATAAAAAAAATACAGAATTTTTTTATTTTTATTTTCGCTTTTATTACTTTATAAAAAGCACTTTTACTTCCTTCCTACCAATTCAATTTTTTAACATTTTACTTATATATAAAAGATTGTGTATACAGAATTGCAACGCCCTCCGAAAATGCAAAAAAAAGCTGTTTCATAATATTCAAATTGTATTTAAAAAAAATTATAATTAGCATTTTTTAAAGCATATTTTGTTAATTTGCTATTAAAAGTGCATGCGAAAAAATTTTTTTTATGTGAATAATATATAATGTAGGTCATAGCGGTAGACATGAATCAATAACTAAAGAGATAATAAATAAAAATGAATTGAGTTTCTACCACTTTTTACATAAATAGTCGCCTGCAGCATCCCTGTGTACATCTTTAAAACGTATTTTTATTTTATTTTATAACCGTCGTTGAACAGCCGACGCAATTTTCGGATTTACAACTAAAACTATTCAACTCCGCAGCCTTGTTATTTTGAACCCAGTCAAGAAGACAAGGGAACAACTCTTAGATCATGTATAGGAAGAAATTTAATAGTAGTCATTAAGGTTAAAATAAAAAAAAATGCTTAACGGTATTTCCTGTTTTAGCATACCACTTTGTTGGTAAGAGATTTAGAAATTAGAATCTCTAGTCCTAGTGTTTTGATTTTATTGGGCACCTGGGCCGCGAAGCAACCCCTATCCCATTCATCTTAAATTTTAACACTGTTTTGGTTGAGCATTGAGGTAAGCAGGAAGTGGAGTTGCTTTTATGAATGTTTCAAGCACTTTGCTTGAATAACTAAACAGGAATCAAAAAATAAAATGAGCAGCTTGCTCTACAGTTGTGTTTGTTTGATTTTGGAGTTGCTCAGAATTGTATTAGCATGAGGAAACGTTATTTTCAGAAAGGTTGATGAAATTATTTGTTTTGATAGTTATGATATGAGGCGTCGGAGGTGAAATGTGCACCTATTGGTCTGTAGTTTTTATCTTTGATATAATTTTTAAACTTAAAGATTTCATTAAAATTTGCTGTTTTACATTCTATGGCTTTATCGAAAAAATCTGCGTTTAGCTTGTATATATAATGCCGTATCACACATCAAATATNGGCAGCGCACCGAATTAAAAACTGGAAACAATAAATTTCATTTTTTAGTTATTTTTCGGGAATAATAAAAATCCATAACTACCAATTGTTTTTAACGGATGCAATTTTTATATTGAATTGCTTCTTCATCGTGATAAATTTCCTTACAGTGAATTGTTATTGTTGAGAATAGATTAACTCCTCCCGAATATTATCTAATATTGAAATAGTTCTTCTACCAGTGTTTTCACTTCTCCCGGCGTGAACGTGTTAAAAAAATCCAGGCTAGGAAATTTTTTAAATTGTATAAAAATTGAAGCTTGCCGATAGAAACCGATTGCAGCTATGAAATCAGAGAAGCGAAACTGTTTATCTCTTCGAAATACTCATACCACAAAATTGTTACCTTGTGTAGTATATTTTAAAGAATGTTAACCTGCACAGTTACATACCTGCCAACTTTTAATCCTTTTGAGGATGATTTTCCCCAGTGGTAGTAATATAAAATTTGAGTTACAATTTTAGGCTATAACAAATTGAAATTTTTTAAAAACTGACGCGGATTACCACAAATTCATTACATTTTAATACATGCTTATTTTTTTTAAAAAAAAATGGTGGTGGTGGTGAAAAAGATGAGGTTGATAAACGCAAGGATTGTATATAAAGGATATATTTTACTACCACTTTAAATGTAAAAACAAAATTTTACGCCAACTTTATAACTTTTTTTCAAAATAAAAAACGGTAGTTATTCATAATTTTTTCAGAATAAAAATGTTCTTATTATAACAGGGTTGCCACGGGCGACTAAAAATGCAAAGAGTGAGGATTAATAAAATTCAAATAAATTAAAATTAGTCACTTTTGATAGCATATTTTCCTCCCAATTTACTATTGAAAGTGAGTGCAACAATTGTTGAAATGCAAGTCACAGTGGTAGATACGATTGAATAATTAGATACTAAATAAATAAAAGTGAATTACTACCACTTCTTACATAAATAGTAGCCTATGGCATTCCTATTATAATCAATTGCGACAATACATGTAATGCGAAGAGAAACACTTTAGTTTCTTTGTTATGCAAAGAATCCCGATCTTGAAACAGAGCATCTAGGGTCAGTTGCGACTCTTTTCCTATTTATCGTGGATTTTCTGCGTTTTAGCGATAGACGTTACGATGGTTGTTAATAGAATTGAAAACAGGCATTTTACCACTACATACAAAAGTGACCAGGAGAGAGATACATCACCCGCCATCTTGGTTGTCACGAGTCTTATTTTGATGTTAGCATACCAAAATCAGGAATATCAATTTACGTGGCTTCCTTCCATTGGTGGGCCTTGTAAAAGAATCATCGGCCCTTTTCCTATCCATCTTGAAATTTTATCTTTAAGGTGACTCTTTATGGTAACTGGAATGCAAATTGAAGTGAAAAGCAAATTAAATATTTTATACTTCAGTTAAAGTTGCATCGATACGAAAGTAAGCTGCCTATGGCCTGAGGTTTAGGTCTTCACTGAAGTTTAAAAATTAAGAATTTCATTAAACACTGCTGAATATTTTCAAAATCCTTTGAATTGGGTCGAAATTTGGGTTGGGTTATTGGGTTTCCTTTGTGGTGACCTGCAGGGGTTTTAACAACTCTCATAACAACTTTGTAATTATCGGGTGGTATTTTGTCTAAGGCAGTTCTGAACTGTCTAATTAACTGATTATGTTGATCGAAAAAATTTTGTAATGCGGCAACAATTTCTCTTTTAGTGCCATGGTTTAACTGACAACGTTGTTTGACTTAATCATTTGTGTAACGCATGAAATCTGTAGAAATGTATGGTCTGCGCCAGGCACTGGTAGAAGTGATCCGGCGCGATGGCAAATTTGTCCTGGATCTTTAAATGTTGGCATGTAATTTTTGTGCACGATACGTGAAACACCGAATGAAGTCATTTGGAAACACGAATTATTCCGGCGTATATTCTCCAAGAAATGCATACCTGCCAACTTTTACGCATTTGGCGTAAAATTTTATTTCTATATATAAAGTGGTAGTAAAATACATGTTTTCTATATATCCCTTGCTTTTATAAACTTAATTTATAATCTGTTTGACCACCACTGTTTTTAAAGAAATTAAGCATATATAATAATATGCAATACTGTTACAGTAGTCCGCATAAGCTGTCCCAAATTTCAACGTATGTTTCTGCCTAAAATTGTAATTTAAATTCTATTTTACTACCACTGAAGAAAATCATCCTCGAAAGGATTAAAGGTTGGCAGGTATGGAAATGCTTCAAACTACTAAACATTCAGCATAAAAGAAAAACCATCCTCCCCAAAAATCAAATTGTTCTCTTTAATGAAATTATTCCCATAGTCAAAAGCGCAAAATGCCTTGGTCTGGTCCAGGGGTGAAAGCGAGACGGAAAAGGGGAAAGGCTGGTAGTAAAACCATTTCAGTTATAGCTAGTTTTGGGGAAGAGTTTACTTATTCTTCTTTTAAATTTTTCAACAAAATCTACTTTATCTTGGAAAAGAAGCAGTTTTATATATATGCCAGAATTATAAAAGAAATCTTGATAGTTACATATATTTCATTTTTTTCGAAAAAAATGCTGCAATGAAATGTTTTACGTACCAGGTTTTTCTCTTTTCCGTCTTGCTATATAAGGGCTTTCACCCATGGTCTGGTCATTAACAGTAAATTTAATTGGAAAGATCACATCAAAACAGTTATCAACAAAGCACGAGCAGCCTGCCACAGATTACAAATCCTTCTTCAGAACCCCAAAATGGAACCTAAGACTTAAACGTATACTCTACATCTCAATGATCCGTCCCATCCTGACTTATGCATCTCCAGCTTGGTGCAACATCTCCACATCACTCCTTAAAAAACTCAAAACATGCCAGAACAAAATCCTCAGGAAAATAACAAAAGCAAGATGGTTTATCAGAAATAAAAACATATATCGCGACCTCAACATAGATTCTTTAGATCATCATATTGCAAAGCTAAATTTCAGATTTTTTGAAAAAACCATAAATTGTGACACCGCAGGATTTAACGAAATTTTTACTTTTGAAAACTTAAGAGAAGACATAAACCTCTGGCCGATGGCAGCTTACTTTTGTAGTGACGTAATTTTATCTAAGATTCAAACTATTTAAATTCCTTTTACTTCAATTGCATTCCAATTACCAGAAAGAACCACCCTGAAGATCACAATACAAGACGAATGGGAAAAAGGCCGCTAACTGCCCCAGGCGCCCAGATAAATATTGATGATGATGAAATGCTTCAAATGGTTTGTTTGGCCTGCTGAGAACGTTGAAAATGGCTTGGTTGGCAACGTTAAATATGGTAGTTTAACTTTTCCTCCAGAACAGCAAATTTCAGCTGTTTCATTCTTAAATTTGAGAGCACTACAAAACGCACATAATTTATTAATTTTTCCGATGATGACGCTGGATGAGCACTATAGTTAGCAGTCGGATCATAGTGAAATGCACTAAGATTCAAATCAGAGTATTGGCAGCATCTGAATAGTGAAGTGACTACCTTTATGACTCGCTCGTACGAAAAGGTTAAATTGAAATGTATTACCATGTGTACTCATGGCAAAATACAAAATTCGTTTTTCAGAGAACGAATTTAGAAAAAGTCATATTTTCAAAGTTAGGAAAATAGTAGGAAGCATGTCTGGAGAACTTTTTAAGCAAATTGAAAATTGTTTTGCACACAATCATAAAATTCTTTCATACAAAGATGCGAAATATCCCTGTAAAATTTAACCTTTAGTAAATATTTTTTAATTTTTTTTACTATTTTATTTAGTAATAGTAAATTCAATCACATCATCAATAACATCATTTTAAAGGCAAAACACAAAATTTGTTCTTCAGAAATCGAATTGTGAAAAAGTCATATTTTTAAAGTTCGGTTTCTACGAAAACCAACTATGACGAAAAAAGTAGGAAAGATCAAAAGATATCAAAACCAGGCTATTGTTAAGGTTTTCGATGTGTGGACGCCGGACTCTGATGTGAAGGTAGCACGCTGATTGTAAGATAAGTATTCTTGCGTTTAATTTGTGCTAGTTAGTTGAAATTTACTTAAGTAAGTTTTGTTCTTTATGTGTTTATTGTGGAAGATAGTTTAGCGACGGTTGATTCTGGGTGGGACCAGAGTTTCATGGCCTCACCTACTGATTTATCACAAAATGGTCCTGTTCAGGACCAGCAAAATACGATTTCACCTCTTATCTCCGAGAGTCCTATGGACGCGGTAGTTATTATTGAGGATTCAAATGCCAATCTAAACGCCGCTGTTAAAGAGGGATGCACCCCTTCCAAAAATATTTCAGATATAAGCTATCCTAACACCAGCAAAACGTATAAAAAGAAAAAGCGGAAAAATCGCCGCAAAAATACAGTTCAATCAACGGATGAAGATTGTACGGACTTAGAATCCGACGCCCACACTGACAACTTAATCGATAAGGAAGATTTAGATTTGAACCTTATTAATGATATCGCTATACCTTTTGAAAATATGTTAATCGAAACCCTTGAGCTATTGAGAAATTTCGCTAATTTTAAAAATCTAGGTCATAAGGTCGCACAGACCCTGAATAAAATTAATGACCACCATAACCAGTTCAAAAATAAATATCTCGAACTCAAAAGCAAAATATCCAACGAAAATACCCTATTTAGTGTCCTCTCAGAAACCACCACGGAAAAAATTGATACTTTCGCCCAAGATAATAAAAATCAATTTCCTTCTATCCCGTTTTTTGATCAAAATGACTCACGTGATAACAATATGGACATAAACTTTCCTGATACCTTAAACCAGAATTGCAGAGGAAATAATATTTCTTTTTCAAAAACAAAAAGGTTCAAGACAACACCACCATCCCCAACTAGGATAAATCATATTATTAATGACCCCAATCCAGAAGACGACTTCACTCTTCAAAAGAAAATATCCAAAATTCCCCCCATCGTAATCAAGGACAACAATTTCAACTGGAAGGATTTTAATAAACAGCTCCAAGATAAGGATATAAAAGATTATAACGCAAGAAATAATGGTGATTACTTCACTATAAAAACCAAGAAAACAGAAGACAGATGTCGCATAATGACAATTTTAAAAGAAGCAAATATTGCTCATCACACATACAGCCTACCAGAAGAACGTACCTTTAGAGTCGTCGTCAAAAAAGTACCAAAAGAATACAGTGCAGAAGATGTGCAATAAGAACTAGCAAAAGTAAACTCTTCTGTTATTAACGTTACTCAAATGTATAGACGGAACCATGGTAACAAAATTCCTATGCCCACTTTTGTCGCAACCCTAAACAAGGAAATCCCCAGCTGTAAAGACATTTACAATATTAAATACCTGTTCAATATGTGTATCAACATAGAAGAATACAGAAAATCCGACCGCCCCTCACAATGCCACCGATGCCAGGATTTCTTCCACGGCCAAAGACTGTGCAACCATCCTCACCGCTGTGTAAAATGTGCAGGGAACCATGCTACCAATGAATGTACAAAAACAAACGACGAACCTCCAAAATGCTGCAACTGTGGTGGAGATCACCCAGCAAATTACAGTAAGTGCCCTAAATACGAAAGTATTGTTGAAAAAATGTACAATCGAACAAATAATAGAAGATCCTTCAGTAACAGAGAAAATAGAAACAGTTTCAATAGTAATACCACCAGCTCAAGATTTAGCTATGCTAATGTTGTCCAAAACAATAGCACCCAACAACCAATAAATCTAAACCCAGCATTATTACTACAACAAGCTGTGGAAGCCACCAACAACCTTGCAAAATGTATATCCATTTTCCAACAGCAACTCCTAAATATTTCGTAAGCCATCCCAAACCAAGGAACCTCTAGCAGTGATCATGTGTAGAAAATTCTCCTTCACCCCATTAACCATAGCTCTATGGAATGCAAACAACATCCTAACAAAATTCGCCGAATTTCTCGATTTCATTGCAAATTTCAACCCTGACATAATAGCAGTTACTGAAACGCACACAAAGCCCAGCCATAGACTGAAAGTACCGAACTACAACACCTTTAAATGTGACCGTATTATTCGCACAGGCGGCGGGTGCGCGATATTTATCCATAAGAAGTACAAAGCATCAATATACAACCTGAGCAGCGAAAATAATAGAGAAGAAACCTCCATTTTACTACAAATAAACAACAATAATATTAAAATTTCTTGCATCTACAACCCACCGTGTAATGAATTCTCAACAGATTTTATGAAAAAACTATTCCCTCCCAATCTTCCAACGATCGCTCTTGGTGATTTTAATGCTAAAAACGACATATGGGGCTGTAGAAAAGTTAACAAACTTGGAAGACAACTGCACCAGCTCATTAAAGAATTCGGACTCACAGTCTACGCTCCTGAAAAACCCACCTATCTCCATCATAGTGGAATGCACCCTCCAGACATTTTAGATTTCATGATTACAAATACAAGTTCACCTTTTGCTATTGAAACCCTAGATGAACTCAGCAGCGATCATTTCCCTGTCTGGATCACTACTACCTTCGAAATGCAGGATAACAACCAATTTAGACGAAAAACTGACTGGACTCTATACCACAACATCCTTCATCTTACCGATTCTAACGAAGATTCAGCCCTCATTTCCAATGATGATATAAACTCCTCCATTAATAATATCTCTAACGCTATTACCTATGCATATAATGAAGCTACAGAACTCAAACCCATCAACCTGAACAACTATAAACTACCTCATAACATCAAAAAACTTATTAAGGATAAAAATAAACTGAGAAAAAGATTCCAGAGAAACTTCAATCCGGAACTTAAACGTCAACTTAATAAATTAAACAAAATTATAAAAGAAAAATGTAATCAACATAGAAACAGCCTATGGAATGAGAAACTCGAAAGTCTGAACAATAGTGATAATTCAATTTGGAAAATGACGAAGTCTCTTAAGAGATCACCTCTGAACAAAATGCCTTTAAAAGGGTCAAACGGCCCAGTATATACCTCTGATGATAAAGTTAGCATTTTCGCCAACACTATGGAGACCCAATTCAGCAACAATACTGAAAATACCTGCCCCATAAACGATAAAATTATAAATGACCACTACAATAATATTATAAATCAAGACAACCATATTGAGAACAACATCGAACAGACATCAGAAGACGAGGTCACCTGCATCATTAAAACCCTCGCAAATAAGAAAGCTCCTGGGCACGATAATATTACGAACATCATGATAAAAAATCTCCCTCGAAATAAAGTATTCCAAATTGTTAATATTTATAATGCCTCCATTAAAAACCTATATTTTCCCGAGGAATGGAAGAAATCAGACATCATTCTATTCGCCAAGCCCGGTAAAACAGCCTCTAATCCTGAAAACTACAGGCCTATTAGTCTACTCCCTATGTTATCAAAAATCTTTGAAAAAATTATTCAACGAAGACTCAATGATTATATTCACCTACTCCCAAACCAACAATATGGCTTTAGGAAGCACCTATCAACTACCAAGCAGCTTGTAAACATCCTCGAATACATCAGTAATGCTAAATTTAAACACGAAACCGCCCTTATGCTTATGCTCGACGTGGCCAAGGCCTTCGACCGAGTATGGCATAAGGGACTTATCGTAAAACTACATAAAATGAATATTTCATTAGACCTTATTACTTTAATTAACTCTTTCCTTACTGATAGAAAGTTCAGAATTAAAATCGAAAGCTCGTTCTCAGCTTATAAAAACATTCAAGCCGGTGTGCCCCAAGGTAGTATCCTCGGGCCACTACTATACATCTTATACACAGCTGACTTCTCTATTAATAACGAAAATCCAAACGAATTCACAGCCCTATATGCCGACGATACAGCAATTATCACGAAATCTATCAGAAATTTACAAGCCTTCAAATACATGCAAAACAAGATCTACAATATCGAAAAATGGTGCTCACAATGGAAGATAAAACTACACCCGGATAAGTGCCAAATGATTATTTTCAATAGTAAAAATAAAGGTAGAACTATTCCTGATATAGTCCTATACAAGCAGATCATTAAACCCACAAAGAGTGCAAAATATCTAGGAGTCACCATCACCTCTAATTTAAGTTGGAAACAGCACATAAACAAAATTATTGAAAAAGCGAATGGCGCTTATTGGGCCCTCAACTCCATATTAAACTCGAAGTCATCTTTAGACTTAAAATGCAAGCGCACTGTATATCTAATGGCAATTAGTCCAATTCTAGCTTATGCCTGCCCCGCCATTAACACTCTAAGTGATCACTTAAAAAATAAACTCTCTATGGCAGAAGGGAAGATTATAAGAAGACTCGTCGGCGCCCCTAAATGCATTAGCAATAATAGTATAAAAAGGGATCTTAAAATTGATGACATCAACGTCTAAAAAAAAAATTTAAACCAAAATTTCTACGATGAAGCAAAAACCTGTACCACCAGCAACTTTAACTCACTCCTAGATATTGAATTAATTGACGACAACACTAAATTTAGCCCAATCACTGCCTTTTTCCTTAGGGATATGACGTAGCCCTAGCACACGCCATACACTCTCGACTTTTGGTGCTAAGCACCACCTCTTCCCCCCATCTCCATTCCACCTCACTACTCCTCATCATCGAATTACTACTACAGATGGATGGTTAATGCCGCTTCGCGGCAGCGCACCGAGAGTTATGTAATTTCTACCATTCTACCGTTAAGGTTTTCATTACGCGCTAACTTTTTTATTGACGCTGCAATTGTGTGTAACCATTATCAAAATTTCGTCTTTGTGATCTTATCCATGATAACATCAAGTATAGCCTTTTTCTTATCAGACGGGGTTCTATAAATACTTTAATTTTGTAATTTGTTCTTATTACAATTGCGCTTTATTATTATGTATATATTTTTTCCTTAATTCATCGAGGCGAAGTGACTTGCTGTGCACTCTTGAAGCTCTGGGCTAAAACCCCGGGGTCACAAAACCTCTTTCTCGTTTATATTTCACTATTTTCATACTGCGTTATTTTATTGTACCTCAGTTAACGTAACTGATACCTATTTTTCCCCATTCAATTGAGCTTCGGCTATTTTTTATATTATACTCACACAGGTGAATAAATTAGTTCCCCTAGCGGGACTGATACTTTTTTTTCCAATGCCCACCTGTGTTAACATTTTTCGTCAATTCAGACATTTACATGGCAATTTTGTTGGCCTCTCTTTCAGGGGCACCATATTAGGTGGGCCAACGTTGCTCCCAAAGTCAGGACAGATAGTACAGAGAAGGAAAGAACATCCATGCCTTGTCCGGGATTCGAGCCCAGAACCTTTCTGATACAAGGGCAGTTCCCTAACTCCTACACAGGCCGATCGGCGAGGTATTATTAGATTTCTAATTTACATAGGCATGTTAAGATTTCCTTCATTTCGTTTTGTTAAGAGCAGGGCTCGGAAATTAATTCGTCTAAAAGGCATGTATTTTTCCTCCTAGTATGCCTGAAAAATATAAATCAAATATTATGTGTCGAAAAACTGATAAAATATCGATTGTTAGAGAAAGTGAGATTTATCTATAGCGGTGGTTAAAATCATTCTAAATTGACTTTACTAACCAAAGTTAAATATATTAAAACAAAGATAAATATGTTAAGACACAATATGTTATCTCTTTAAAAGTTAAAACTGTTGCCCAGTTCAGGAAGATTCGGCAACTAAACGCAGTTTGAAATTTACATAATGCTTTCTAATGGCTTCTCAGATCCCTCCCAAAAAACAGAGAGCAGCTAAACGTTTACACAGTAAAAGTAATATTTATTTATATGTTACAAACAATAAACTGTAGGTCCATTTCTTATATTCAAAGGTATTGTGTAAAACTCGTTTGTATACTTACTCGTTAATTTGTATTTGTTTATAAAAAAAAGACATTAATTTCTTGTACCACTATTTAAACTGAACTTTAATTTATATGGTGTTTAAGATATAATTTAAGAGAGATTTTGTTCGCAATAGTTCCCTAAATTGTAAAAGAATTGTCGGCGGAAGCTGGCATGAAATTAAAAAGGCAAATTTTTAAATATCATCAATTATATTTCGTTCTGCCAACTGCAATTGCCCTCGAAGGAAATCTGTTGCAACTCAATGTTTTGTCTCTTAGTTAATTTTTACCTAATCATATAAAAATAGGTGTTATCTTAATTTGCCTTTTTAATTTTATTTCAGTTATTCATTTATTTTGAAGAGTATTATTTTCTTGAATGAAAACATTCTGCATCTGCAGGACAAAAAAAATATTTTACATTAAATAAAAGTCCAAGTTTTTTTAAATTTTCTCTTCATATTGGAAAAAAACTTACTGCTGACTTCACTGCTGTTAAGAAATTTTTCGCCGAGTGTTTTCATTTTCATAACTAAAAAACAACTACATAAAACGTTGTGAAATTTTGTATTTCTCTTTCTCTTTATTTAACTAAAACTGGGTGCCTGGGCCGCGCAGCGGCCCCTAACCCATTCATCATGAAGTATTTACAAGTTGAATTAAAAAACATTTTGAATTATGCAGCATTTAGGTAGCATTACAGAAGATCAAGCATATTTGCTTGATTAATTAAACATGATTTGATATTTAATATAAGTCATGATTTATTCAATAATCAGAAATTTTCGTGAATATAAAAAGCACAATTGATATTTAAGCATTGATTGTATTAAATTTGATGCAATCATAGGTTGTGATTAAAATATGAATTAAATTAATGTATAAACAATTACAATTGATATTTTAGCATTGAATGGAATTTAAATTTGATGCATTCATAAGTTATGATAAATTATGAGTAAAATTAGAATATATGCAAATGCGATTGACAATTTAGCATTGAATAAAGTTAGAATTGTGTAATTTTAAGTTGTAAAACAAATATAACATGATATATGATAAATTTACAGAAGTTTTGTTTAATATTGGTGTCGCCATCTATCGGACACAGTTTGCAATTTANGCCTTTCATTTTTAAAGGTACGTTGTGCCCTTAAAATTCAGAGGCACAAACGATCCAAATGTGCCTCTGAAATCAGAGGTACATTGTGCCTTTCATTTTTAAAGGCACGTTGTGCCCTTAAAATTCAGAGGCACAAACGATCCAAATGTGCCTCTGAAATCAGCGGTACAGTTTTTAGAGTGCAGAAGTAGCTTCTTCAGTTTAAAGAAATTAGAATCTTTACTTTACTTTTTACTTTTATTTAAACAAAACTGGGTGCCTAGGCCGCGCAGCGGCCCCTTAGAAATTAGAATCTGTAATTTTCATGCATATATACTTTCTTCGGAAAATAATTTTTAGTGGTAGTTACACAGAAATTAAATTATCGACATTTGTTGAATTTTAGTTACCACTTTTTAAAATTTACAAACCTAGTGGGATGATCATAACTAGTCGCATCCTAACCTCTTCAAGACGGGCGAGTCATACATTCATTCTCAGGGTCTCGATAATCAGGATAAAACTGGTAGTAAAAACTATTTTTATAGCAGTGTATTTGTGGGCGGGTAATAATAGTTTACTTTATTTAATTCACCACTACTTAGTTCGAATTAAAAATTGCATAGTAACACTTTTAACACACATGATGGATTGGATGCGTTAGATTTAAAATGAAAGCAAAAATAAGTCTGTCAAATTACCTATACTCAAACTACCACTTAAGCTACAGCATTTTATTTTTTACTATTGTTACCTTGTGTAGTATATTTTAGAGAATGTTAACCCTCACAGTTACATACCTGCCAACTACTACTACAGATGGATCGGTTAATGCCGCTTCGCGGCAGCGCACCGAGATTTATGTGATTTCTACCATTCTACCTGCCAACTTTTAATCCTTTCGAGGATGATTTTTACCAGTGGTAGTAATATCGTTCGTTCGTTGTTTTAGAACTGGGCATCTGAGGCCTAAATGGCCCTTATCCCATTCATCATGAAGTATCCCAAAGGGACATACATAAGAAAGTTGTATTGGTGGTTCGGAAAAGAACCTGAATGATAATGAAAGGCATCATGAAAGATGTAGCAGGCTTGATGGTGAGGCTCCTCATCAACGTCTTTAGAGCTGGGAGATGAGTAATGAGATGGTTTTCTCGTCTTTCAAAAGTTCTTAAAGCTCTTTAATGATCCTTAGGAACTTCACTGCACTGCTGGGGGCATCTTGTGGTCTACGCGTGAAGGTGCGATGATTTCGCCTCGGCCGAGCACCACAGCCCGTAAAACAGGCCGGGTGATCGCCTTGACAATTGATGCATTTGGTCGGAAGGGAGAGAGGTTTCACGCACTGGTAGTGGTAGTAATATGGAATTTGAATTACAATTTTAGGCTATAACAAATTGAAATTTTTAAAAAGCTGATGCAGATTACCACAACACTATTACATTTTAATACATGCTTATTTTTTTTTAAAAAAATGGTGGTGGTGAAAAAGATAAAGTTGATAAATGCAAGGAATATATATAAAGCGCACATTTTACTACCACTTTACATATAGAAACCAAATTTTACTCCAAAAGTTGGCAGGTATGCAGTTAACCCAATATAAGCGCATCCTTAGTTAATTCATACCTGCCAACCTTTAATCCTTTCGAGGATGACTTTTCCCAGTGGTAGTAAAATCGAATTTAAATTAAAATTTTAGGCAGAAACATCGCTTTATTCTATTAAAGCTTATGTGGACTTTCACAACTAACTAACTAACTAATCAATTTTTTCAGAGTACCTATTATCCATGTATGGATATATGCTCTTTCATCTAAATTGAATAATATGTGGTGGAAGGGAAGGGAGGTGCTGCGTTAACATTAAGTTAAATCTCAGAATGAACAAGGACTTTCACAAAAGTATTACATATTAATTTATATGCTTAATTTTTTTAAAAATAGTGGTGGTCAAAAAGATTATAAATTAGGTTATAAATGCAAGGAATATATAGAGAGCATACATTTTACTACCACTTTAAATATTAAAATAAAATTTTACGCCAAATGCGTAAAAGCTGACAAGTATTTTAATTGCACGTCAGGCTAATCCATACCTGCCAACTCTTCCGGAAGATTTTATTTTCATATTTAAAGTGGTAGCAATACTCATGTTATTCCTATTAACTTTTTGAATTAAAATGATAATTATAAATGAGTCTGACCACCACTACATATAAATAATTACACTAAATATATAAAAGCATAATAATCCTTGCACAAGCGAATTTCAGCGGGATCAAAATTTAAATATGTTTTTGAGTCAGATTTTTTTTCGTTCATTGTTTTACAACCACTCTGAAAATCCATATTCGGAAAGAGTGAAAGTTGACAGGTATGCTAACCTGACATTTTAGAAACTTCCAGAAACATCATCCCAGGAAAAGAGTAAAACTGTACATTACTACATAACTTTTTTTCAAAATAAAAAACGGTAGTTATACAAAAAATTTTTAAAAATAAAAATTTTCTTATTGCAGAGATGTCAACTACTCTGAAAGCGTCATAATAATTTAAAAATCGGTAAACAACTAACTAAAATTTGCAATTAATTACTATTTTTGCTTATCTTTTTAAACGGTGTAACATGGTTTGCCAGGTACAAAGTGGCGATTTATATAAGCTTTCGAATTATTTAGAAATAGAGGTGGATAAAAACCTAATAAATTGAATTTATTGAACCAAGAATCACTCATTAATAAACTACTACTCGAAAATATTTATTTGCTGTCCGGAGCAAGTTGGCATCTTTGTTATTACAACAGGGTTGCCACGGGCGATTAAAAATGCAAAGAGTGCTGATTAATAAAATTCAAAAAAATTAAAATTAGTCACTTTTGATAGCATATCCCCCCCCCCCAATTNCCATCCCCCCCCAATTTACTATTGAAAGCGAATGCAACAATTGTTTGCATGTGAATAATATGAAATGCAAGTCATAATGGTAGATACGATTGAATAATTGGATACTAAATAAATAAAAGTGAATTGAGTTTCTACCACTCTTTACATAAATAGTAGCCTGTGGCATTCCTATTATAATCAATTGCGACAATACATGTAATGCGAAGAGACACGCTTTAGTTTCTTTGTTATTCAAAGAATCCCGATTTTGAAATTGAGCATCTAGAGTCAGTTGCGGCTCTTTTCCTATTCATCGTGGATTTTCAGCGTTTTAGCGATAGACATTGCGATGGTTGTTAATAGAATTGAAAATAGGTATTTTACCACTACATACAAAAGTAACCAGGAGAGAGATACATCACCCGCCATCTTGGCTGTCACGAGTCTTATTTTGATGTTAGCATACAAAAATGAATATCAATTTACGTGGCTTCTTTCCATTGGTGGGTCTTGTAAAAGAATCATCGGCCCTTTTCCTATCCATCTTGAAATTTTATCTTTAAGGTGACTTTTTCTGGAACCTGGAATGCAAATTGAAGTGAAAAGGAATTTAATTATTTTATATTTTAGTTAAAGTTGCATCGATACGAAAGTAAGCTGCCATTGGCCTGAGGTTTATGTCTTCTCTTAAGTTTAAAAATTAAGAATTTCATTGAACACTGCTGAGTATTTTCAAAATCTTTTGAATTGGGTTGAAATTTGTGTTGGGTTATTGGGTTTCCTTTGTGGTGACCTGCAGGTGTTTTGACAGCTCTATTAACGACTTTGTAATTATCGGGTGGTATTTTGTCAAAAGCAGTTCTGAACAGTCTAATTAACTGATTATGTTGACCAAAAAAATTTGTAATGCGGCAACAATTTCTCGTTTAGTGCCATTATTTAACTGACAACGCTGATTGACTATATCATTTGTGTAACCCATGAAATCTGTAGAAATGTATGATCTGCGCATGGCACTGGTAGAAGTGATCCGGCACGATGGCAAATTTGTCCTTGTCCTTTGAATGTTGGCATGTAATTCTTGTGCACGATACGTGAAGCACCGAATGAAATCATTTGGAAACACGAATTATTCCGGCATATATTCGCCAAGAAATGCTTCAAATGGTTTGTTTGGCCTGATGAGAACGTTGAAAATGTTGTTTAATATTTGTAGTATCTTGAAGTAACTTGTTTAATATTTGTAGTATCACATAATGTTTAGCTCACCACTACATGGTGGCCTGAACTTGTTTAATATTTGTAGTATCACATAATGATCAGCTGACCACTACATGATGGCCTGAACTTGTTTAATATTTGTTGTATGTGATACTTGCTGAATGAAAAGTTTGAGGACTTTGCTCGAGGAAATAAAATAAGTTGAAATAAAAAAAAAAGGCATCATGCTCAAAAGTTTAGATTGTTGATTGCAGGTAAGAGTAAAGTAGCAGCCATGATTGTCGATTTGCAGATTATACAGTCGCAGTTCATGAAATTTTGTTGATTTGATATTTATTACCTACAGATATATATATATACTAAGATAAAATAAAATATTCTAGTAGCTTCAAACTTAATAGTATAAAAAATTCCTATTAATATTTATCTCCACTTTGAAATTTTTTTTTATGTGCGGATGAACCCTGTTTATACTAAAGATGTGAATGAATTATTACAATTAGGGTGAGAAAAATGTGGTACACGATCTATTTTACGAACACTATAGATTAACTCGAAGGCCTAGCGATTCTTTGCCTTGTTTTATTTTCCACAGTTTAACTTGTAATAAAAATCACGTAAGCGTACTCAAATTTAATGTGGATTAGTATTGTTAACCCTTTAAAGGGCCATTTATTTCTAATAAAGGTAAATTAATGTATTTTTGGAATTGAAATTGTTTTTAAAATAGTAATTGATATAAGGAAAAAAAACTAGTTTAATTTATAAAAATGCCATTTTTTTGGTGGAACTTGTTGATTTAAGAACTTATTGATTTTTATTTTTCCTTATTTTTAAAACAAATTTAATAAATGCCACAAGCTTCAAAGAGAATTATGCATTTTATACCTTTTATACGTTTTTTAACCCTTTCGCGCCGACTGTCACAAATACGTGCCAACAGAAAACCGTATCAACCAGGATAAAAAGATAAAACTGGTAATCAAAGTAATTCTTTAGCAGTTTATTTGTGGGCGGAGTTATAATTGTTTTAATTTATTTAATTCACCATTACTTTGTTCAAAATAAAACTATTTAGTTATACTTTGAATTAACATTGATTATATATATGATTAAACTGACAATAATTAAAGTAAAAGCAAAGTAAGTTTTTCAAATTAGAAACGACTACATTTAAGGTACCGTTTTTTATTTAATTACGTCCTGATCCTGATTTTGTACGAATGCTTTTCTGAATCGCCCGTCCCCAAAGGGTTAAACTAACAAATAGTTACCACTTTTATTCAATCGCACTTCAAGAAAGCTGAAGTTATTAACAAATGGAAACCTAAATTAAAAGTGGTGGGAAGTATACTTCTCACGGCCTTCGTAAGGGTTAAAATTAAAAACAATTCTGTTACATTAAACATACTCCCCATTATGCTATTTTTCCTGATTAATAAAATACCCTGCTTCCTCCACTAATCTAAGATTGATCAATTAAGATTGGTAAATGCTACTTTTACTCTTCATAAAAACAACTTAAAATATATAATACGGTCAAGGATGCTACAGGCGAAAAAATGTAAAAAGTGGCAGACACTAAAATTACTTTTATTAATTAATTTATTTATTTATTCTATTCCATCTTATTCTATTATTTTATTCAGTCTTTAATTATTCTAATTTAAAACTCTCAATCTAAACAATATTCTACGGAGAGATGCCCAGCCGCCAACTAACATGACTCTTCCATTTTATGACGCCAAATAGTTTCGGTCACCACAGGGCTCATTACAGATGAAGTGTATTAACTCATATCAAATAAAATCTTTGCATTTTGGTAGGGTTGCCGCAGGCTATTAAAATATGCAAAAAGTGGAGACCAATGAAATTCAAAATTTATTAACTTAGTTTAAAATTAGCAAATTGTTCTAGCAATTTTTTTGTCCGTTTCTTCTTCAAAGTGCAAGATCGTTCGTTCGTTGTTTTAGAACTGGGCATCTGAGGCCTAAATGGCCCTTATCCCATTCATCATGAAATATCCTAAAGGGACATACATAGGAAAGTTGTATTGGTGGTTCGGAAAAGAACCTGAAATGCGATAAAATAATGAAAGGCATCATGAAAGATGTAGCAGGCTTGATGGTGAGGCTCCTCACCTACGTCTTTAGGGCTGGGAGCAGGGAGATGAGTAATGAGATGATTTTCTTGTCTTTCAAAAGTTCCTGAAGTTCTTTGATGATCCTTAGGAACTTCACTGCACTGCTGGGGGCATCTTGTGGTCTACGCGTGAAGGTGCGATGATTTCGCCTCGGCCGAGCACCACAGCCCGTGAAACAGGCCGGGTGATCGCCTTGACAATTGATGCATGTGGCCGGAAGGGAGAGAGGCTTCACGCAGTTGTAGGTAAAATGTGCTCCTGCACATTTCATGCAGGCTGGATCACTTGAGCATGTTTTCTGTGTATGTTCTAATTTCTGTTACTTGTAGCATTGGATGGCGTAACGCCCTCCATTAAATTTCTCGATTAGGACTGGAAAGGACAGCAGATTCTTTGTGGAAATAAAGTCCCGATGTTCTGGGAAGTCATGGAGTATCACTAGAAAAAGGGGGAGGAGCTTGTATCCGTTGTCATGCCTCTTTCTTAGTTGCTCTATCTTGATGGGTCGTCGACCATTGTCCTCTATATTTTTCCGAAGATCTTCCGTTCGGATGTCTACTGTAAGGCCTCGCACGAGAAATTTAAGTTTTCGAAGTGATCTCAGGTGTTGACTCAAGACGGGTAGAAATGGTCTCCTGGTTTCCGCTGGCATTTTGGCTTTTCTTTTTTCTCTTCCTCGGTCTTTCGGGGGAGGAAACTTTAGGAAGAGACTCCTCTTCTACACTTATCTTAGTAGGTGGCTCAATTTGGGTAATTTCTATTTGAGGCTCGCAGGAAGAAACAGTTTCTGTGGGTTCCGTCGTCTTTTCAGGCAGATTTAACTTTTCCGCTTCCATGGGCGTGGTCGATTTAGGTTCCACAGGACATCGTAGACTCCTTGCTTGCTCTAAGTCGATGAGTTCCTGCTCGTAAGAAGTGAGTGTCTCCGGGTTAAAGACATTATTCTCCTTCACTAGATTAAGAAGAGCAGCACGAGTAGCAATTCGCTGATTGATTTCTTCTATACTGTAATAACTCATTGAGGGATCACGGAGCTTAAAAGTGCAAGATGATAATTTTGCTTCAAATATGAATAATTTGAAATATAAGTCAAAGTGGTAGTTACAATTGATTAATTAAAAGGATGATAGATAAATAAAAATGAATTGAGTATATCTACCACTGTTTACTTATTTAGTCGTCTGCGGCATTCCTTATTCTAGTAAACTGAAAAGAATATGCTATAAAAAGCTGTTAATTATAATTTCGTTTAATAAAATTTTGAATTTTATGAGTCAGCACTTTTTGCATTTTTAGTCGTCCGTGGCTACCCTGTACGGTTTTACCACCGGAATTTTTATTTTTATATCTTGCTTTCAACCCTGTTTCCCTTTGAGGAGTGTAGAATCAAATATCATGTAACTCAGAGATGGCAACTGCTCCGATTTCTGCTTACGTTTTAATAAACTGGTAGTAAATAAAGAAGTAATACTTGAAGAATAAGGGATAATTTCCTAGTCCGAGTAATGTCTTGAAACTGGCACCTGGGCCGCAAAGCGCCCCCTTATAATATCCATCTAGAGCGTATTTAAAATTTCTAGTAACACATAGTGGTCAGCTGACCTTTCAGTTACTGAATATAAGGAACAGTTTCGCTAAGTTCTTATTCTATATGAGGGTTTGAAATTTAGCCATGTATGGGTGGAAAAATAAAATTTTCTAAACTGAAAGTAACTTCTTATTTCGATACCGCAAGAAAATAAATTTTGCAAATCCGAGGAAAGTTTGCATCCTTGATAAGAGGTCCGTCCTCTCAGGGTGACAACAATTAGAAAAAATATATTAAAAAATGTTGTGCAATTGGAGAGATAAGGTTAAGAAATTGAAACAAAATTAAATTGGTTTTACTAAGTCCTTTCTTACAAAATATGTTTGAAAATTAAAGGAAACGTCTGCATACCTTAAAAATGATTCACTTAATTTCTAAAATTGGAGTAAGTTTAGAACTTTTGAAAATTCTTCATATATTTGTCGTTATACTTTTTAAAAATTCTCTGATTCTGGCTGCCTTGCAATTGCAATCATATAGAAGGAAAAGTTGGGGAAATTTTTTTTCCTCTCTCCATATTTAATGTATCTTTTTATTCAGAATACTACTGTAAACTTTGCCTCAAATAGTTCACAGCAAAAAAATAAAATTATTTTACTAGATTCGTAAGTATCTAGAGAAAAAAAGTAATTAGCATTATTTAAAAAAATTCTCTGATTCTGGCTATCTCTCTTTGCAATCAAATTGAAGGAAAAGTTGAAAAAAGAAAACTTTTTTGTTCTCGTTATTTAATCTATCGTTTTATTCAGAATATTTTTAGCTTAATTTCAGAATAGTTTCAGAATATTAAAAAAACTTTTACTGGGTTCATATGCATCCAGAGAAATGCAAAAATACTAGTTGGTATTATTAAAACTTTAAAAAACTTTTTTTTATTAAATTTGTAATTATCAGAAGTTAATAATTACTGTAAATAAGTATATCTATTTCTGAAGTTAAAATAATTGAATTTTTGAATCTAAGCTGAAAAGCAATACTACATATGTTCTGGTCCGATATAACAAAATTCATATCAATTTTTAAATTGTTCCAGGTGCACACGAATCATGTTTTACATCATTAACTAACTTAATGACATTTTTAAATTCCTTTAATCATCCACTCTTTGCCAAAAAAACCGTTGCACAGGTCTTTAAAATGTCAAGAAACCAAATCGACCGATAGGGCGAAAATTCTCAATGACTCAATAACTCGCGAACATAGACAAAAAATGTTTTCTCTGTTCAGAATGGAAAAAAGTTTGGCTATTTTTCAAAGAAAGAAATTGAATTATTGATGTTGGGTAAGGCGGAACCTAAAATCCATAAATATCTTTCAATTTTTTCCAGGCCGCACGTTAAAGCCGATATAAATAAAGTAAAAAAATATCGCCAAAATAGAATCTTTCTTCTCGATACAAAAGAGAAGAGAGCCAAGAAATGAGAGAGATGGACGATAGGCTTTGTTTAACGGTCTGGAAATTTTAGGACACGTGATCTATATAGGAAGAAGAAGGCCGCACACAATCTTCTTTTGTTAGAGATCATTTATGTAAGGTAACATAATAGACATCGATTTGTAAAGAGGACTTCTAAATAAATAATATCTATTGAGTTTCATGTACTGATCATCATGGTCACTTTTTGTTCACATGTACTTCATTGTTTCAACATTCAAGGAAACACATGAAACTATTTAATTGTAAAACAATGGCAAGTCACGACCTTTTTGTGGTGTTTGGAATTTTTTTTTCCACATCAATACTGTAACAAAATACATTTTTAAATCAAAATCAAGTATTTTTATGCGTTGTGAAATTTGTGTTCCTTTGACATGAAAAGCCGCAGCAAGTATACTGGAATATAAAACAAACCACTTTTAGGGATATCTTTGTTTATCATTTTGACTAGGACCTTTCAAATTACAGGTAAAACTTAAAAGTTTTACTTTTCTATGTTTAATTATCTACAATCATATACGGGCTTGTGTGCACAGTTGAACAACGGCTTATAAACACATTGAAAAAAAGATAAACTGATTATCTCAGCAGTATCCAGTCGTATTCATCTTAATTATTCGTAATATTTATCTGATTCCATAAATTACTCTTAATTTAAGATATTTCCAACAGAAAATAATTTCATTACAATGCATTGACTTACACCATTTTCATGTTTTTTAGTCATTTGAATCGTAACTAAAACTCAACCTTTGTTGCCCTTCTCAAAAAAAGTATATACGGTTTTAAAACCTAAAGAATTTATACAATAACTTGTAACATCAGATATATAATGTTTACAAAGGCTGTTAGTCTGTTTTCAAGATTTCTTGATAAATGAAATTTCATCAAAACAGTTAATGTACGACTAATTTTAAATTTACAACAATCGTCTTAATCACATATATATAATAAAACACGCATATACGAATGTAAAATAATTTACAAATACGATAAAAGTTCAATTAATTTCTCGTAATGCCTCACTCTCTTTCCACATTTAGGTTGATTATTTTTGGACTCTGTATCTGGAGTGATCTAACTCTAGGATCAAAAATCTCAGTTTTATTACAGTCTGAGTGACAGGAGCAAGAGTCTCAGTTTTGATAATGTTTGCTTTCTGGCGCAGTTCGTAACTATAGGAAGTATGTAAAAGGGTATACATTTTGTAGAGATTGGGTCAATTCTTTATTAGGAGTCTTAACTTTAACCACACGACAGAAATTGCTCTGCCCAGGAAAGCGTGCAATAGCCCGTCCAAGCCAGTCTATTTTTTTCTAATGTCATCACACTTAATTAACACAATATCAAAAATCTTTAGCTCTTTGATTAAATGCCTTTTCTTCATCTGTTATCACCAAGAGACAAATATTCATTTCGGAATCGTCTTTGGAACTCTTTACGTAGCCTTTGTTGGTATCTCGAACTTTTTGAAATATTAACATCATCCAAATGATTCAAATCTAGGACACCAACTGTTCGAATATCTTGAATAAACAAGGAGGGAGATAGAAGGACTAAATATATTAGATCATCTGACTCAAACGTTCGATGTCTTGTATTGATTACAGCTGTTACGTCACACGATGAGGTTCAAATGTCTTACAATTAAAACTACAGAAGTCTTTTTTTAGCAAAACTTTTCATTATTCGCACAATTCTACCCCCTCAAACGCCCCACCACTGTGAGACTGAAGGATTAAACCTCCATTGCATTCTGTTAATTGAAGTGTCAGGAATGATTTGATCCCAGTTGAGAGCTTTCATTAAGGATTGAAACACCGAAACAATTGCTGTCACTTTCCCTATATACACTATTTTGGGTCGACAGAGCTGTGAACTTTCTTAAGCCCAAAAGAAAACAATTTAGGGACACACGTAAACGGTTCAAGGTGAACAGCACGATTGAATAGTAGAATCCTTAATTTTTTTTCACTCTTGAAGTATAAGGGTCCTGCAAGATCTAATCTAATTGCTCCAAAGAGTTAAGTGTTCCTGGTTCTATCTTCTGGTATTGTGTAGGAATGATATTTGACTTCTTTGAGGGCATGTTTCTAGCACCGCACGTGTAAAAGCAGATCCTATACCTGATAAGACACATGGTGATTGCAGTTGGCAATGATAACACGTAAATATAGTGGCAGAACGAATAAATTATATTTACCTACACCATAATTTGATATTCATTTTCTTTCCGTCGGTTTTATCCTTGATAAATAAAATAAAGTAAATAAATTAAAAAGTGCTTAGGCAGGTGTTTCTCGTTAAAATCTCATTTTTCAGAAGTATTGCAGAAATTATTAAAGATAAGTTATTCGTTCTATTTTTTTGGGGGGGGGATTAAATTAAATTACTTAGTTTTTTCAAAAATAATTTTTCAGCTGAATATATGAAAAACCCTTATTCATGTCAACTTGCTTTGTTCTGTAAGATCGAGTAGTTTAGCTGGAACTTAATTTATAAGTATGCTATGAATAAATTATTGTAAAAATAACTCTTTAATCTATTTTTGTAGAGAGTTAAAAATACTTTATTGTTAGGATCAATTTACAAATAACTGTAAAAAAACTCGGTAAATGTTTAACCAATACTTGGTGCTAAGTTCCTAATTGCACCATAAATTGGTTAAATGAAAAATTGTTTGATTTAGGTTGCACCATAAATTGGTTAATATGATCGAGAAATAACTTCATGGTGCAATCGATTGCATCAAATTTTCGTACTATGCGAGGCAAGCTTTAACTGTGACGGATAACTTATTTTTTAACAGTTGACTGATGGACGATTTGTTGTTGAAGCTTGCTATCATCTCAGTTGTCTTTGAAATTGTCTATTTCTTTTGTAGGAAAGTAAACGTTTTTTATTTACTTGCATTAATTGCAGTTCATTTCTCTCATATTATCTTTTAAAAAAATTTCTGTTCCAAAAGAGTTAATTAAAAAATTTTTATATGAAAATATATTCGTTGTATGAATAATTTGTTGTTGTTGTTCATTTACGTCGCACTAGAGCTGAACAATGGGCTATTGGCGACGGTCTGGGAAACATCCCTGAGGATGATCCGAAGACATGCCATCAAAATTTTGATCCTCNATTTTAGAACTTAAAATAAATCACACTGACCGTAGCCAGTGATGCTTGACTTCGGTGATCTGCTGGGAACCGTGTCTTAAGTATGAATAAATTAAAATCTATATTAGCTCTTTTTTCAGTAACTGTGCTGTCTCGTTGTTCCGCCAAACGCTCTGTAGCGTAGAGGTAACGGGCCCGATATACTTTTTGTGCAACTAAATGTTCTTCTACTTGACTACTTTGCAGTGAGCACTCGAGTATGTGTAACACTAATTGTCGGTTATATTATCGAAATTAATAATATATGTTCCGTTTGAAAGGTATTATACGTCATCAGTACGTAAATTTAATGCTTTCTACAATTAATCGATTTAAAAATATCAATTACATTAATCTCTTTAGACTCATTAGTGTACCTTTCCAATTACAGTGTCCCCACAATCTGGAGTGGAGATTGAGACAGCTTAAAAGTTCATACAGTTAACTTAGTTTTGTAGTTTAAATTAGTTTTATAAAATCAATTTTGAAGTTTTCGCACGAAATGAAAAAGAACGAAATGAAAACGATAAACGAATGAAACGATAAACGAATGAATGATAAACGAAATGAAAAAGTTTTTTGGCGATATGAATATTTTAAAGTGCGTTTTTTTTTTAATCAAAATTTAACTATGACTTTAAAACAATTTCCAGGCCGTGTTTTGTAATTTTAAAATAATTAAAACACGCTTTAATTTTTAATTATGTTTTTAATAAAAACATAATTTAAAACATCAGTGTTGAAACATAGGCAAATATAGAACACCTGATTAAAAATATTAGTGCTGACCATATCCAATCTGGTTTAAAATCTTAACATTTACCACATCTGGAAAATATTGAAAAATCTTGTTAAAAAATTAGATTTGAACAAATTCGGAAAACCTGAAAAAAACCTTATGTAAAATACCAGCATTGGCAACATTCAAAAAAGTCCTTGCGTAAAAATATCAACACAATTAAATATGAAAATGTCTTGCAAAAATATTAATATTGACCTCATTCAGTTAAGGTGAAAAAGCTAGATCGAAAATAGCCATCGACCACAATCGACAATTGTGAGAGAACCTTGTTAAAATATCAACGCTGATCAGATCCTATAAATGTGAAAAAGTCTCTTTAAAAAAATCAGAATTGACCAGTTTCGATAAATGTGCAAATTATAGGTTATAAGTTTTCATAAGAATTAAAAGTTTCAGACATTTCCTCGAGCTAAACTCATGTGTTAAAAATCTATTTATACGTTAAAAATTTAATTAAACAAGATATTGTTTAACAGCTACGACTCTAAGTTTTCGTTTTGAGATTGCTCCTAAAAAGTAATAAGCGCAGATTTTTATGTCCGTAATAAAATTTGATCATAAAAATTAACTGACATAGAATCAAAAAATTATGCGTAATTTTGTCCTAATTTGATTTATGCGAAACCCGACCTAAACGCTCAACGATTCGCGTAAATTTCATTTAATTAAAACTTTCTAAACCAGCTGAGAATTCTGAACTTAAAATCGTTTGCGATAGATTTTGAAACATAATTTATTCTAAAAGAGCAAACGACTTTTTTCTTAATTGCTATTTTTACAAACTGTTGCCAACATGGCATTAAAATTCAATTAAAAACCAACGAGTTACATTTTTTTTTACAACCGTTCAAAGTTATCGTAAATTTTAGGAACAATCAATCGCCTCACAGCTTTAACTGCATTCTCGTTTGAAAACAGTGTGATTACAGCGACCAGCGAGTACTTAAGCTTCCATTAATTTCACTTTTTCAGAAAATGACTTCCAACTGGAAATTTACGAACGCTTCTCTTTATAACTGAAACCGAACGAAACGAAATGAGTTTTTAAGAACTTCAAATCGAAAGGAATTTAAGCCGTAAAATATTTTACCGTGTAAACATACTTTATGATTATGTAAATATATAAACGTTGCATTTTTTTAACAAAACAATCAGAATGGTTTCAAATTATCTAGAATACTTGAATGAAATGATTGAAAAAGAATTCTAAAAATATATTTATTCATTTTTATTTATTTTCTCGTGAAAGTTCTTTTTATTTATTTTCTCGTGAAAGTTCTTTCTATAGCTATATAATTTATTCTCGGCTGTTGGATATTTAATTCTAGAACTTTTAACTAAAAATTTTTCATCCATTATTAAAATAAAATGCTTATAACAATCAAAAAGTTTTTTTTAAATTAAAGATCTTACTTAAAAGTAAAGCATAAAATAAAATAAAATATTTCAAAAATATAAAACTGTATTTTTTTAAAATTATTATTACTATTCACCCCTTCCTGTAAGATTTAAGAGCCTGTTTTTTAAGAGTTAGGCAGGGTTTCAGGATATGCTTTTTATGCAGAAGTTTCAGACACATGTCTTATTTGAGAAACTATAAATTGAAATAAAATTAAAAAGTAATTGAAATAAAAAATAATGTAATTTATGTAATAAGGAACCTATTTATTGGGAAGTGGGCAGCATAAATAGCATCATTTTTAGTAACGAATGAAAATTATATGGATAATTTTTCTTCTGTTTAGTTGAACTTTTAAAAACTTGATTTTCTTAATTTTATAATGTTTAATCAACGGGTAGAGTTAAAAAAATTAATAAATTAAACGAAAAAAAAAGAATTAGTATGGATTTTTTTTTAATTTTCTTGATGTATGCCTTGAGTACACTTAAAAAAGAGTTTCAACTTGACAGCAAAAAAAGTCCTACCCATTGATGAACTCATAAGTGCCCTTTTCGTAGTAAGTGGTAAAAAGTTAAACAACCTCGGGTTGTCAGTTTCGGGGGAAATAAATCAAGAAGGAATCGACAATATCACAATCTTAACAAAATGATAATTATTTCTGATGTAATTTTATGCCGAGTCAAATGAGACCAAGTAAAAGAGGATAAGACCGTAAAAAATTGAAAATAGTTTTTTTTAACTAAATAGATCTGTATGCTGGAATACATAACTGAAGTCATATTTTCAATGTTTGAAAAAGCAGAATCGTCTAAAGTTTAATTTATTACAACGAGTCATGTTAGAGCAATGAGAAAAATTCAATGAAATCGATCGATCTTTTTGCAAGTTTTAAGACCCCCGCATAAATGGTTTTGCGTAAGACAAAGAGACACTCTCGCCCTAAAACTCATTCTCTATTATAAATATCACAATCGCATCAATATCACAAAGCTGTTTCAAGCAAAATAACTTTTATAAATCATCCTGTTCTTCTAAATATTTTTTTTTATTATAGTACCTGTTGTCCTTTTTAATAAACAAATATTTTTGAAAAAAATCTCGTTTGAATGTTAAGGCCTGGTTTCTTAGGACAGGACGCCGTCAGCTGGAAATCAGCGCTAACCTCTGATTGGTCCATTTGTGAGTTTGATAGTATACGTCATCGAACGCTCATCTTGAACTACAATTGCCGTCCAACTCAACTGCAGTTGGATTACAACGTGACGTTAACCACAGAAGCAATGGCGGACAACATCCAACAGCACATTGAAATCAGCCAAGATTTTGATTTTGACATTAAACATAGCTTCTTCATTAAACATAGCACTCTTCATTTAGCTCAGCTATAATGTGTTTTTTCTTGGACAAAGTCATTATTTGTTCTCTAAAACACTGGTCGACAATAACAAAATCAATACAAATTCAAAATAAATATTTGTTTACGTTATTAACGCATGCGCAATGAGAGATAATGTCTGCGTTGAACCGACTGCTCACGCTGAGCTAACAAAAAAGTATTTTTTTGGCGTCAGCTCTACGTCAACTTTCCGCTGACGCTCAGATAAGGCGCTTGTCCTAAGAAACCAGACCTTTAGTTCGCTTCATAATAGAATATTCATTTTTTATAGATTTAAAACAATATGGTGCACTTGAGCAAGAAATTTTCTTAAATCCCCCCTCCCCCTACTTAGCAAGCATCTGCGATGTAAAACAAAATGGAAGATACTCGTACCATATTTGAATGCACAATATTGATACGAGTCTATTTTAAAAGAGTTGTGTAGCAATGCGTCCGAGGAAGTTTGCCTGTAGCCTGGGAAAAAGCTTCAAGCCAAACATAATTTTTCAGCAGATTGACATTAAAATGAACGAAACTGAGATCCAAGACAATTCTTCAGCACCGTGACATCCGCACATTAAAATCTACAGTTCCGATGTCAAAAATAATTCTTCACCACAATACAAGAAACGAATGAAATAAATATATGATCACCGAAGCCGACGTCTTCAGGGGGTACCGGCCTCGGTAGCCATTAAAAATAAAACCATTTCTAATTGAGGGAGAAGCAAATGCTTAAAATATCTCCCTCAGAACCCCGATGGTTTTGTATAGAGGTCGAGGAAGAGCAAGATACATTCAAAATAATTAACAAATTAAGAAAAGAAAATCAATCAAAATCATCAGAAAAATAAAAACTCACTAAGTCACAGGTCAAGCATCAACTTCAAAAGCAAGTAGAGGAAAAGAAAACACTAAAAACTGAAAAACTAACTAAGTTAACTAAGTTAAGCATTCTATTAATTTGTCTACGTATTTCTTTCTCCTGACCTTTTCCATTTCATTTTAATATTCTTCTGCGCATTATAATAGGGGGCGTTGGTTTTTCAGTTTTTAGTGTTTTCTTTTCCTCTACTTGCTTTTGAAGTTGATGCTTGACCTGTGACTCAGTGAGTTTTTATTTTTCTGATGATTTTGATTGATTTTCTTTTCTTAATTTGTTAATTATTTTGAATGTATCTTGCTTTTCCTGAACCTCTATACAAAACCATCGGGGTACTGAGGGAGATATTTTAAGCATTTGCTTCTCCCTCAATTAGAAATGGTTTTATTTTTAATGGCTACCGAGGCCGGTACCCCCTGAAGACGTCGGCTTCGGTGGTCATATTTTTATTTTTATTTCATTCGTTTCTTGCATTGATACTTTTTTCTGAAATTTCTGCTGCTTCTTAGTGCATTTTTTTCAAAGAAGTTTTATCATTTTCGAATTTAATTATTTGTGTTTTCTTCGTGTACTTCAGCACAATGACATTCTCACGTTAGAATTAACAATTCCGATGTCCAAAACAGTTCTTTAGCATTGAGACATCCGCACGTCAAAATGAACAATTCCGATGTGAAGAACAGTTGTCTTTAGCACATGCCAGCGTTAAATTGAACAATTCCGAGGTCAATCGTCATCTTGAGGTACATGCGACAATTTTCTTAAATATAAATATTGAAATAAATACATTTATACTCAAAATTAAATCTAAAAACAAAACATAAAATACTAGTTTCCCTGGAATAATACACACCTATTTCGTAAACTATATTTGTTAAGGCAGGTAAAATAATATTTTTTAATATTCTCCCATAAAATGAAACTGTTTTCTTTTTGTTAAAAATTTAACCAATTAAAATAAAGTTTAATTCTTTACAATGGTTATTAGCAAAAACCTATTGTTTTTCTAAATAACTTTTCGACTTAAAAATTTAAGGTGGCAGAAAGGAGTACTTATCCTTTCATACGATTACTACTCGCACAACTTAGTTATTGTTTTTTACTGAAATATAATATTAGCAACAAAAAAAGAGATTTTATAAAAAGGAAGAAGTTTAAGTCTTAAATCACAAATTGTTTTATGATGGTAACTAAAGTTTTTCTATGAGACTTTTCTGAGCCATAAGCGAGAGATTTATTTCGAAGAATGACGTCATCACTGTTATTGAAGTGTTTTTGAGCGAACAAGGCGATTTGAACCTTACATAATGGATGAAAAATGGTTTTATTTACTTTCAAGAACTCTATTTTGTAGGTTAAAATAATAAAGTCTTTTTAATTCTCTTTACTTTACTTTTGAAGTATAGAATATTTTTGATATTTGTGATACATAAAATTATGATGACGATTTTGTAATTGTAATAAAAAATATTTGTAAGTATATTTTATGGAAGAAAAGATTTTACAGATTCCTAACTCTTTCATTCTATATTTCCTGTTTTTAATGATTCGTTGAATACCAGATATGTTCTGAGTGAATTAAAAGATCTTATAAATATTTTTAAGAATTAAAGATCTTATACATTCCTAACAGTTCATTCTGTACCCCTTTTAAGAATTAAAAGATCTTGTAAATTCATAACTCTTTCATACCAAATTTCAGGTTTTTTTATCATTCATTGCAACAGCAATAGCGAAAGCAAAACTGGTACGAGCTATTTTCTTACATTATTTGTAACGGAAGCAAAAATGTTACATTGTATCAAATGTTACAATCTGTATTATACAACGTTATTTTATAATATAATCATTTCAAATATAATATGAGTAAATTTGACTAGATGAATTTATTTATATTATAAAGTAAAAAGTATTAAATAGTAAAATACAATTAAACCTTTCATGACTATTATTTCTAAGTAAAATAAAAAAAATTTCCTTTTTCGCAGTTTCTAAAATGAAAACGTAGAGCGAGTCAATTTCGAAAGACATATAGAAATATAAATTTATTCCATTTTTTGTTTTAAGTCTGGCAAAAATGGTTGTGAAAAAGTGATGAAAGTGAAAATACTAAATTTAAAAAGTTATGAAGTACAAGTTAGTACAAGCTTTTTCTTATATTATTTGAAACGAAAGCGGAAATGTTACATTGTAAATATTTGATAATAAATACAGAACTAACAAATATATTGTTTAGAAACACTTCTAGTCTAGAAAGCACAGAAAAAATTACGCAAAACTTTTTGTGTATATATTTTAATAATTATGAAGTAACTATTCAAAAGTTACTTTTGTACTAGTGTACTTTTTTCTTTCAAAATGGCTATCTATAACTGCAGAAACTACTTTTCATAGCCTCTATGTCAGGATAAAAGATTAGGAGAAAAGCAAATTTTATCAATGTTAGCTTTTGCAATCGTCAGCATTACGAAACATCTAAAGAAAATTGGTGAACTTTTCTCAATATCTTTTTTCAACATCCGTTTGTAGAATAAATGATGGAAATTTAAACAATTCTTAGTTGAAACACTCATAAAAACAGTTTCAATGAAACTTTCACTGCGTAATAAAATTAAGAATGAAAATATGATAAAATACCACTTAAAAGAATAATTAGTAATCAATTTGATTTTCAAAGTTAAGTAACAAACATCGATACATAATTCCTATGAGATAATAATATGGTATACTTAGTTGTGGGAACAATGTTGATGGTCCGCTGTTTATCGTCACTTCTGCTATTGTGATTCAAAAAAAGTGACTCTGATCATATTGTTATAAATTTAATCGATATTTTCTATCAGTTAATCCTTATTATTTATTAATTAGATTTTAGTAAAGTTAATCGAAATGTTCATTATTTTATACAAATTAGTCAATGAGTTAAATATGCTAAAAAATTTGAATTATATTTTTGTAGTGGTAGATATACTACAGTTATTAATGTATATAAAAAATTTAACTGCTTTACGCAATTATAATTCCTGTTTCTCAGCAATTGACAATGAATCAATATTTTTGTTAGACATGCACAATTATGTGATTAAGAATCTATGAGTAATCAAGAAGATGCACAGATTAAACTCTCGAGTATTATAGACGAATGCCCTAGAGTTCATAACGAATTATCACTTTCTGTGAGCTCCAAAAATTTTACTGAATTCATATTTTAGACTTTTAACGTTACTATATTTTTCATTTCAATCTTAAACTTTTTATCCGCAAAATAGAAGAGGACGGAAATTAAAAAAGAAACTACTTCATGTTTCTAAAGAGAAAAAGAGGTGTATAATAAATCAAATCAATAAATAATTCGATATTAAATATAGTATAAAACGTGGAAATGGAATTTATTTTTTATAAAACTTTTAATTTAGCTATTTTAAAACTTCAAGTAAATTTTTTGATTATCGAATATCTTATTCTCTATATTATTTCTTCAATAATGATTTTAAAATTTGTGGCATTTATATAACAGTAATGCAACGCAAATTTTTGATAGATATAAATTTATAAACAAAATTACTATAGACATGTTACCGACAGGTTTCGAACCCGAGAACTCCCGAATGCAAAGATAGCTTCGTAACCACTACACACTTCGTCTCACACACGGCGAATTATAGTCAACATAATAAATAAAGGAAAACGTAAAACATTTGCGAATATTTCTAAANTACAAGCTTTTCTTAGATTATTTGAAACGAAAGCAGAAATGTTAGATAGTATCATTGTAAATATTTGATAATAAATACTGAACTAATAAATTTATTATTTCGAAACACTTCTAGTCTAGAAAGCACAGAAAAAATTACGCAAAACTTTTTGTTCATATATTTTAATAATTTTGAAGCAACTATTCAAAATTTTTAGTGTACTTTTTTCTTTCAAAATGGTTATCTATAACTTTAGGAACTACTTTTCATAGCCTCTATGTCAGGATAAAAGATTAGGAGAAAAACAAATTTTATAAATGTTAGCTTTTGCAATCGTCAGCATTGCGAAACATCTAAAGAAAATTGGTGAACTTTTCTCAACATCTGCATATAGAATAAATGATGGAAATTTAAACAATTCTTAGTTGAAACTTAGAAACACTCATAAAAACAGTTTCAATGAAACTTTCACTGCGTAATAAAATTAAGAATGAAAATATTATTAAACACCACTTAAAAGAATGAATGGTAATCAATTTCATTTTCAAAGTTTTATATTACATTCGTGTGCAATTACTCAGAATGATAAAACGCAGTTTATTGAGTCGTGGGAACGATGCTGGTGAACCGCAATATATCCATTCATTAATAGATTTTCAGTCACTTCTGCGATTTTGATTCAGAAAAATTGACTGTGATTATTTCAATTTAAAATTAATCGATATTTACTATCAATTGGGTATAATATAAAAAAAACACAACTACTTCGATTTAGTAGGAACAACATATGACGCAATGCTAAACGAATGGAATTTAGTTGTTGTTTATTTAGTTATTGTTATTAGTAGTTGTTGTTATTTGTTTTAGTTTTTGTTGTTTATTTAGTTGTATTTAGTTTCAATAACTTTTCTTTATAATGCAATAAAATCTGGCGAGCAGCTATTTAAACGATCGAACACTTCGTTTGTTTATTTGTGGCTTGAAGTTAGGCTCGCAGAAAATGCCGTTCATGGGTTAAATTTAGTAGGAATAACACAACCTGTGACGTAGGCTATAGTATACCCAATTAAACATTATAATTTATTAAATTTGGTACAATTTACTTGCTATAAATAGTTTTTAGTTATGTTAATCGATAATTTTCGCACTAGTCATTACTAAGTTTTATATACTACTAAATTAGAATTATATTTTTGTAGTGGTAGATATACTACAACTATTAATGGATATGGGTTTTATGAATGGATCTAAAAAATTTAACTGCTTTACGCTATTTTGATTCCTGTTTCTCAGTAATTTATAATTAATCAATATTTTTGTTAGACATGCAGAGATGTGTGATTAAAAATCTATGAGTAATCAAGAAGATGCACAGATTAAACTCTAGAGTATTACAGACGAATGCCCTCGAGTTCAAAACGAATTCTGTGAGCTCCAAAAATTTCACTGAATTCATATTTTGACTTTTCACGTTACAATATTTTTCATTTCAATCTTAAACTTTCTATCCGCAAAATAGGAGAGGACGGAAATTAAAAAAGAAATGACTTCATGTTTCTAAAGTGAGAGAGGTGTATAATAAATAAATCAAATCAATAAATAATTGATTAATAAATAATTGAATTAAATATAATATAAAACTTGGAAATGGAATTTATTTTTTAAAAAACTTTTAATTTAGTTATTTTAAAACTTCAAATAAATATTTTGATTATCGAAAATATCTTATTCTCTATATTATTTCTTCAATAATGATTTTTAAATTTGTGGCATTCATAACAGTAATGAAACGCAAATTTTTGATAGATATAAATTTATAAACAAAATTACTATAGACATGTTACCGACAGGTTTCGAACCCGAGAACTCCCGAATGCAAAGATAGCTTCATAACCACTACACACTTCGTCTCACACACGGCGAATTATAGTCAACATTATAAATAAAGGAAAACGTAAAATATTTGCGAATATTTCTAAAAATTTTCAAACGTAAATTATTAATTTATGTGTTCATTTTTGCCTGGTTTTTCTTTTTGTCTCATTTCTTTTCTTTTAGTTTCCTTTTGTTACTTTCATTTCACAAAAGCAACAGGGGGGGGGAGGAGAATAAAATAGAAAACTTTATTTATTTCACACCTTAAAACATAAATGTAAATAACCTGATGTAAAAATACCAAGTGTTTAAATAATATCTTTTGCCTCTATCATATTTTGTATTTAACAAAATTGCAAAAATATACATTTTTCAACTTCAGATTTTTATATACTGCATAATTTATATTTATAACAAAACATCCAATCTCGTTTAAAGAAAAAAAAATCAATAAAAAATATATTTTGCTTTAAATTTTCAGGGTAAATAAAAATTTTACTATATTCAAATATATGCGTGAGAAAAAATATTGTAATAAGATTGTTTTATTATATAACAATTTTATCAGACCACAAATAATAGAAATCCTAACAAATTATACAAATGATTAAAACAGATATTTTGGCTTTACGTTCAAACTCAAACAGTAACCTGACACCATTAGCCGCTATGATATTCGATTAAAAATAACAGCAACATTTATCACAGAAAATTGAAAATGGAAAGAAAATTGCTTCCAGAAGCACGGTATGGAGCAGAGACTAGTAGTCAAAGGAAAACAAGACTGTTTCACTGAGATTTTTGGAGCAGTGACAGCAGCAGTGAAATTTGTCACAGTGAAGGTATCTGGGATATTTGTCACAGTTACAGTAGCAATGAAATTTGTCTCAGTGAAAGTAGCAGTGAAATTTGTCACAGTGACAGTAGCAGAGAAATTTGTCACAGTGAAATTTGTAGCAGTGAAATTTGCGACAGTGAAAGTAGCAGTGAAATTTGCGACAGTGAAAGTAGTAGTGAAATTTGCCACAGTGAAAGTAGCAATGAAATTTGCCACAGTGAAAGTAGCAGTGAAATTTGTGAAAGTAGCAGTGAAATTTGTCACAGTGACAGCAGCAATGAAATTCGTCACAGTGAAATTTGTCACAGTGACAGTAGCAATGAAATTTGTCACAGTGACAGTAGCAGTGATTTTTTTTCACTGTGTCAACTTTTTGGTTGGAACAGGTTGTCACTGCTCCGTTACGTTTGACTCTTCTCTATTCTGAATAACAGAAATATTACTTGTGGCTTGGGAACAAGAATGCCGTGTAGGGCTGTAAGATTTTCCGGGAAATAGAGATAAATTGTTAGTGAAAATGTTTTTTTAGCATTCTTTGAGTAGGATAGAAGTCAAAGTTGCCACAAGAGGGAATTTCTTTAAAAATTGTAGAGGTACAATTTTACAATTACTGTTTTTACAAATTCTCTTCCTCCAAAATGCATTTGTAAATGAAGGAAAATACTTCGAACCTTTTTTGGAACCGCAAACGCTAATTATTTGTTCTTTTCAAATATTAATTTGCCTCCTATTATGTATTTTTTAAGCTCTAAAATATAAATTAGGGTTGTTGCTTAGAGAACCAAACTTGTTCATAGTTCAAAGTACTAATAACAAAATTTTAAAAAATAAACTCAGATGTTTTTTTAATGTATTTTGAAGAGCAATAAGTTTACTCTCAAAGACAGACGATTTCGGCAGAATTCCCCATTTAAAATGCGAAGTTTTAACAAAAGAGCCATGATGACTGCTGCATTTGTATGCATTGAATTGTACATTTCTCATTAGATTTTAAAGCAAATAAATGATAAGAAGTATTAAAACTAAAGTGATCATTATCAGCAGGAGTGGCGAAATTTTCCTTCCAAATATATTAATAATTCTTGAAGAGAATCAATCATCAGGCTTATGAGCGATAAAACTCCCTAGACGTAATTTTTCACGATGTTGGAAAAGTTAAGACAAATTAATTTAAAAGACATATTTTCGCGTTTTGAATAACGATGTCTTGCATAATTTAAAGTTCAAGATTTGGTGGAAAGGTTCCAAATTCTCAACAAAAGGGGGCGAAGAAACAAAATCTGAAAGTACAGGCCTTTACTCTTCATCACTGCATCAACCTGAAGTTCGAATGAGTATTCCTGAAATTAGGTTGACTTTTCAGAGTTAGCTGCGACAGTGTTGCCAGATTAGGGGTTTTCCCCCTACATTTAGGGGGATTTTTTTTAAATCTTCAGTGGGTATTAGAGTAATTTGTTTTTAGGGGTTTGTTTTAGGGTTATTTGTGAATTTTACTAGTTTCAATTTGGTTACATTCTAATATCAAATTTTATAACTGAATGTGTGAGATGGTAATATGAAAATCAATACGTTAAAACAAAACCAAAAGATTGAGATTTAATTTTTACAACTTAACCCCTTTCTGTTGAATGTAGTAAGTTATTACTTAGCTCGATCAACCTGTACATTTGGTGAATTTGAATTCAAATTATATAAAGTTTTTAATGTGCATGGTTTAAAAATAATGGACATTTTAAAGGAAAAAAGAAGTACTTACAAAAGTACAAGAAATATTGGGAACACGAAAAGCAGTTTAAAGGTAAATTAATAGCACAATTGTTCATCTTTTTTTTTAATTGTCATCACATTTCAAATCAAACTGTACCTACTTCTTCTATGTTAAAAATGTTTAACAGCGAAAACATATACAAATCAGAAAGTATTGACGAATTGAAGAAAGTATATTTTTTAATGCTTACATTAAGATAAAAATTTTGGTTTTTTTAAAAAATTTTTAGGGGATTTTACAACATTATCTGGGGGTGAACGGTTATCAGCACCTGGCAACACTGAGCTGCGATGATGCGTTTGTCTAAAAATGCAAGAAGTGGTAGAAACTTAAGTTTTTTTTTTTTCTGAATTGTTACTACCACCATGTATTGCCTATAAAACAAATTATATTTATGATTCGTAACCAATAAAACTGAACGTTGCCGATGTGCTCTTCACAGCAAATTAATAATTTCATGTGGTAGTTAATTTGATCAATAGGGTTTCTAAGCATCATTATTTTACTTAACCATTATTTTACTCATTTATTAACTCATTATTTTACTCATTTAACTTAAAGGTACAGGTCAGGGGTGAAAGCGAGACGGAAAAGAGGAAAGGCTGGTAGTAAAACCATTTCAGTTATAGCTAGTTTTGGGGAGGAGTTTACTTATTCTTTTTTTAAATTTTTCAACAATATCTACTTTATCTTGGAAAAGAAGCAGTTTTATATATATGCCAGAATTATAAAAGAAATCTTGATAGTTACAGATATTTCATTTTTTTTCGAAAAAAATGCTGGAATGAAATGTTTTACGTACCAGGTTTTTCTCTTTTCCGTCTTGCTATATAAGGGCTTTCACCCATGGTACAGGTTGGCAAATATATAGCTGCCAATCTCTACGGCCGTTAAACAATATTTTTTTTAATGCATTAGCGTTTGGGATATTAAATCTAGAAGTTTAAATTTGAAAAAAAAAGTTAATTTCTTCCCTACCATCTGCAGGGTTATTCATTGTGCAATTATTATTATTAATTCCCTGTTTTGATTTGAAATCTGAATTCGAAATATCTACTAACTAATGTTTTCTCCAGATGAAAAATTAGTTAAGTATACCGGTAGAAATGACTAGTTCAAAAGAGGTACTATAAAATTGTAAAATAAAATTATGTTTTATTACTAGAGCTTATTGTTATTGATAAATTTAAATAAATCATTTTTTTGTTATCTTAAAATAAAAATATTTCACTTACCTTAAAATAAATGCATTTTTTTTTTAAATAATAGGAAAAAAGAGCAAATTTTTTAAAAAGACTTTTTCTTACGAGTCTTAAATTTCAAATTTTAAATGAAACAAACGATCTTGTTTTAAAAAAACCAAACTTTTGGACGAGTACATTCCAAAAAATGGGTGCATTACTGAAGTTTTAATTAGTAATCAGCAACCTGTTTTACCCTTATAAAAAATAGATATTTACTTCAGTTGCTTTTTCAGACAGCTGATTTTAGCAGCACCCTCGAGTTAATACATGGAACAAAAATACCCAAATAGCTTCCGAAGCAGACGATTATTAAGTCAATAACTTAAAATTTCTTTTTAAAAAGTTACTTTTTATCTTTGATGAACATATTAGAATAAGCCAAACTAGGTAAAAAAAAAAATAATAAGCGGGAAAAGATGTAAATAAAAAAATACAATAGTGGATGCTATTATCTTAATTTTTGTTTAGTTATTAAAATAAATTTTTTTTCTTTATGCATTCGATTGCGGGAAAATGTGCATTTTGACTAATGATTATGGGGGGGGGGCACGTTTTACCGTCTTGTTTAGACTCACTCATATAATATAAAAGGAAATATGCATTTTTTCTGACTCAACGCGAGACTATACATTTTAAAGATATTACACTACAAGTTACTATTATATAACTGAGTACATTTTGTTATCTATATATTTGTACTTGTTATCCATATAATGTTATCTATATACTGAGTACTTGCTATCTATATAATTAATTGAATAAGTTGAGTTTGTTTTTACAATAAATGTTTGTCTATACGTGGCTTCCCGTTAGAAACAGATAAAAGCAGATAGTTTTCAAACGACAACAAACAATGCTTGTATTCATTTTTTTTCTTCCCAAAAGTAAGATGTCTTTAAAGGAATTGATATTTTTAAGGCTTCTGTGTTTCTTACTCTGTGAGTCATTTATTGGCTTCTGCTATAGTCATTACTTTGTGTTCAAAAAATTTCTAACCTTTTTTTTACGCAAACAGCTTCGAGCAAGGGAGTTAGAGAGTTTTAATTTTTTTCTCGTTCCTTAGAAAGCTAAAGAGAAGGAAAGTTGCGAAACAGCAGTACGGGGAATACCTGGCAATGTCACCGAACATTTAAAAAAGTTATCACAGTCTTGAGAATATTAAACCATGGTGAACCCAGAAATGGTACACGCCCCCCCGCCTTGTTCTATATAAATCAGATGAATGAGAAACGACGTTTATTAATTATGATTGCGTCACTAATAAACCATATTTCACATACTGATATTTTTCCTGATCTATACTTAATTTATAGCAAGAAAAGAACAAAATTATAAACAAACAAAAAAAAACTTATGTCAATTGCCAAATATTAAGAAATATTTTAATTTAGAGTATTATGTTATACGAGTGGGCTGTGCCCCCTGCTCGCTAACGCTCGCCAACCCCCGAAAATTGTTACGCAATCTTATATGGTTTGCTCCGCAAACCAAGCTCGCTTCGTTCGCTACTAACTTAGGTACATTGTAAATACACAAAATTCTAAGAATTCAGAACAATCATTCAAATCCATATAAAACTTTTTTTTTAAAAAAAAATTACATCTTTTTAGTAAATGCTAAGTCATTAAAATAAATTTGAATTCAAATAAATGACATGTAATTCGTTAAACCTATTAGAAATGTGCTATAGTATGAAATCTGAAGATAAAATTTCTAAAACTGATATCTCTTTAAAAAGGTTAAAATTTTGGCTATAATTAAGTCTATTAAAAATTGAAATAAGTGAATTGCAATGGAAAAACCTGCATAAACAAATAAATTCTAGTAAAACAAATAAATTCGTGATATAAATCAAAAATCGTCAAATAAATTCGTAATATATAAATTCGTGAAAAAAAGCGCTTTCGACAAAATACTAAAATAGAGATCTATCGACAAAGACTACTCACTTCTGCCTAGCTAAGGTTATTTCAGTTTCCGTTTTTAAAAGCGCTATAGGTTGAGCCACCTCAGCTAGATTTGGCATGTGACATTTTTAGCAGCAATCATTGGCCGATTTTCTAGCGTTGCCATTTGGGGAGTTGTAATGAGGCTTTTTTTTTGTCGCCGTGTAAGAGAAATATCTATATAGATTATGTTTGACATAGTAATTATTTGCTCTGCTAATTTCTTCTCAGCGAAATTTATTTCGAGGTTAAACACTTTGAGCCACCAAACGTAAAATCTCCACCTCAATAAAGTATACCGCTCTAAAATGAAATAATTTTTAGTCTACCGCCTCAATTGGAAAGATATCTCCCTGGTCAAGTGGTTTCGCAGTTCCGTCCAACGCTCTGCAGCAATAGTATTTTAAAATAAATTCAGTCAAGAGCCGCGGATAGAGTATTCGACTCCCAGCTAGGTGAGCCAGGCTCGAATCCCAGCAGTGCCTGGCTGATGCGAATAATAACCGTAAAATGTCTTTAGTCATTGAGTAGAATCCCCTTGCTGTCGGGCTAACCATGGGAGATTTTCCTCGTTAAGAAAAGCAAATGCGGGTTAGTTCTATCAAAAAGTCTTCATCAAAGGCTAGATTTGCTCCAATGCTTGATTTAAGAGTCTCTTTATCTTCTGGGTAGGGTTCAAAATTACAAGGTTTCGCGGTTGAACATGGATAGTCGTAAATTCAGAATCAGCTGATTATAAAATAATTAATTCACAGCTGATTATAAAATAAAATAAAATAAATCCAATCAAAAACTAGAAATATTATTTTTAATTTCTCATATTTAATTTTTTTTCCATTAACGAAGAAAAGGCATCACATTTTGCAAATTAGTTATTTAGCAATTGGTTTTAAATATTTCACACTATGCTATATCTTTCCCGCATAAACATTCTTTAAAAAAAATTAACGCTCAAAAATAAAATAAAAAAGGAAACGATGATAAATGCAATTAGAAGAATTACTTTTAGCATTGTTTTCAATGAAAAGAGAACTTTTAAGAAAAATTCGACTGTTTTAGTAAAATTAAATTTTTAAATTAGAGTAAGACGTTCTCTAATTTTCTTCCTTTAAATAAGCGACATTTGCAACCATTAGTTAATGAAAATTTTAAAATTCAACCGACAGAGGAGCATTTAATACAATGTTAACAAATGTTGCGCTTTTTTTCAAAAAATAAAAAAAATTCTCTCGTGGAGAAAAAAGCAAGTTTTAAGACTCTAAAATCAATTTAACACGCTTTTAACTTTTCTGTTATTCATAAGTTAAGTATGATCTTTTTCTTCCATTCTGTAGAATATAGGTTATAAAATGTTCTGTAGAATTTTCCATTCTATGGAATAGAAATAGTTTGATGAAGATGTCCTTTGTGATATTGAAATTTGTATACATTTTTAAACAGAAAAACACAAAATATCTTTCACTAGCTAATCTCGAAAATGGATCTAATAGATTTTTAAAGTTATCCTGGATATTGTCTGTAAATCGCTTCGTGAAAACGAACTTGGAAATTAATTTTTTCTCTCTAAAAATAGCTTTTTTTAAAATAAAAAAATTTGACTCCCTAGCTATATAATTTTATATAAAATGTTCTCTTTATTTAAAGTTTCCTAAAACTTTAAAGCGGCGAAATATTTTGCACATCTGGAGCTAGGGTGGTACTGCATACAAAAAAAACCTCAAAATATTTTCAAAGACTTTCAGAACATCTTATAGATTATTTAAAAATGTATTTTTTTCTTACCAAAAACCTACTAAAAACTAATTTTAAAAAAATTCATGGTTTAGAAAGAAAAAAATTAAGAACTAGTTTTATATTTTAGCTGTATTAATATTTGATTTTTCTGAAAACGATCATAAATGTCTAGAAATTTAGTCTAAATTAGTTAAGTAAAAAAAACAGTAATGGAGCTATTTATGAAATATGGTTTGAATCATGTTTCCGCCCTTTTTTAGGGTTATAACGGAAAAGAATTATTTAGCAATAACTAGCCCACATTTGCTCAATTTTGTAATGCAATTTGATTAGGTGATGTCTTTTGACAGAAAATTTGAGAATTTTTTACAATTGGTGGGGCTGTTATTGGACATGAGTTTTATACAAAAGAATTGACGTCACATTCTTCGGAACACATCCAGAAATGTTTTTAAAGAATTTTTTAAATGCAATTCTGATAAACTCATAAAGTGAAGGGCAAAGGAGGTGCGGAACATCAAAATATATTTTAGATTTGATGGAACAAGCTTATGCAAGCGATCTCATTAAGGTTATAACCTAAAATTGTTATTTCCCTTTTTTGAAGGATTTCTTTATATTGTCATCTAGAAAACAATTTTCAAATTTTTGTCATTCTTCGCATTTTAAATTCATTATAAAAAAAAAACATTTTTTTGATGTTACATGAATAAATCGCTGACATTTCAAAAACAATTTCATTTTTGAACCACAACAGAAAAAAAAACTTTCATGATACATGCATAAATCACTGATATTTTATAGAAGAATGTTGCTAAAATCATTGAGAGTAAATTTTTATATCAGTTAACTCTTTACTTCGCCGAAACATTTGTATCAAATTTTCAGGCGAGATCGGCTAAAAGCAGGGATACCACGGGCTACTAAAAATGTTAAAAGTGGTGATTAGTAAAAAGTGAACATGCATTAAAAGAAATTGAAATAAGCAACTTTTTCTGGCAGAAATCTTTCAATTTATTATTGAACACGACCGTTAAGAAGGTTTTCATATAAATATAAATAGTTTGCAATATAAGTCATGGTGATAGTTACGATTTAATACTAGCATATTCTAAATAAATAAAAAAATAATCGAGTTTCGACCACTTCTAACATTTTAAAATTGCCCGTATCTCTGACGTACAGTTCCTGAGAAATCAAATCACATATTTTCATGGCAATTACTGTAAATATCTCTGTTCAAGTTTGTATTTGCTCTAATCATGGTAATATTATTGTAAAGCTACCACAACGACTGCTTATATTCAAGATGTTTTAAACTCATTGTTGTAATTTCATGATGAATGGGATAGGGGCCGCTGCGCGGCCCAGGTGCCCAGTTGTTTTTAAATAAAGTAAAGTAAGAGAAATCAAATCTTAAAGATACGACTTTTATTTTAAATTTTATTGCTCACGAACTATTCAACCGATTTCGCTCAAATTTTGTATTTTGCAATGTAAAATTAGATTCTTTAAAATGATGAAATTCGTAAATTTGAAGAGCAAAAAGTTGTAAATTTGAAGTAGGCTATTGCAGTGATAAGTCTATTTGTTGTTTTTATGCACTATGGCAAAATAAAATCTGGTGGTGCTATTTTCACATTGTAAAATTATATTTTTTCATTTATATATAGTAAAATTAGAAATAGTTTCATTTATAATCATTCAGATGTGACTTCTTGGTTTCTAGTTTTAGTGTTTTCTAGAACCAGAAACTATACACTCTATATTATACCAAATATGCCACCACTTTTTGTAATACTTTTCTTTTTTTTATAGCTTAATCAGGGCTCTTATGAGTCGTAGTATATGCGGATAAATTCTTAAAATTTCCTTTCTTAAGATGCTTCAGCGTTTAGAAGTTTGAATGGGCAAAGTGGTAGAATGGTAGAAATCACATAAATCTCGGTGCGCTGCCGCGAAGCGGCATTAACCGATTAATCTGTAGTAATAAATCGATGATGAGGAGGAATGGAGATGGGAGGAAGAGGGGGTGCTTAGCACCAAAAAAACGAGAGGGGGTTCGTGTGAGTCGGCTGGGGTTGAATGGGCAAAGTTTTCATCCACGTATGTTTTATCTTTACAAAATTTTATAAAGTGGTGGTCACAAGTGAATTGAATGATTCAGCTTTTCTCTAACACTATTATCTGAGACCCTGTGAATTCTTGTTAATTTTCTCTTACATTTCTTTATTAATTCATAAATAAGTTTTTAAAACAATACAGATATGAAATAACAGTCGACATGCTTCAAAAATAGACGCCTATTTTCAAGACTTGCCAGACGTGAATGTGAAAAAACAAAAATGATTTGACGTGGAAACGTTAAGTTGCCATCGAAAAATGGAAAAGTAAAGGTGAGAAATAAAAGTACAAAAATCACAGATTAACCGAGAGAGGAAAAAAAGGTGAAAAACAGAGCAAGAAAAATTACAGTAACCATGGGAGATTTTCCT
>NC_092211.1:86312695-86343951 GCF_043381705.1 Parasteatoda tepidariorum
TCTTGAAGCGTAATTAACCGATTCATCTGTAGTAATAAATCGATGATGAGGAGGAATGGAAATGGGAGGAAGAGGGGGTGCTTAGCACCAAAAAATCGAAAGGGGGTTCGTGTGAGTCGGCTGGGGTTGAATGGGCAAAGTTTTCATCCACGTATGTTTTATCTTTACAAAATTTTATAAAGTGGTGGTCACAAGTGAATTGAATGATTCAGCTTTTCTCTAACACTATTATCTGAGACCCTGTGAATTCTTGTTAATTTTCTCTTACATTTCTTTATTAATTCATAAATAAGTTTTTAAAACAATACAGATATGAAATAACAGTCGACATGCTTCAAAAATAGACGCCTATTTTCAAGACTTGCCAGACGTGATTGTGAAGAAACAAAAATGATTTGACGTGGAAACGTAAAGTTTCCATCGAAAAATGGAGAAGTAAAGGTGAGAAATAAAAGTACAAAAATCACAGTTTAACCGAGAGAGGTAAAAAAGGTGAAAAACAGAGCAAGAAAAATTACAGTGGCTGAGTGGGGCAAATCAGGGTAAAATGCATTTCTACGAGTTTTTGAGAAGTGGGGTGGAATGTCTGATGTCGTTAACAAATCAATCTGCATTCGTATGAATTTTTATTTCAAATCATTTTTGTTTCACGTCTGGCAAATCTTGAAAATGGGCGATTATTTTTAAAGCATGTCGACTGTTCATATTTGTATTTTTTTTTAAGCGAATGAAGCTTTCAAGCAGGTAATATCTTACCGCTTTAGTTTCTTGAGATTATTTATTTAATACCACGTTGTGCTAACAATTTAAGTCATGTTTAATTCTAAAAATCATTAAGGTTTCATTTTAAAATTAAAGTTTAATTTAACTTACAGTAAATTGGCTACCGATTATTATTATTTATTTTTTTACGAAACTTCAATTCCTGCATTAGAGTTTTAAAAAAATGCCCACCATGTTTCATCACACGTTTTTTTTTAACTCATTTTCTCTTTCAAGTTTAATTTTTCTACATCCAATTCTAAATTTAACACAAACATTTAAAATAATAGTAATAAATCCTTATAATTTTCTTAAAAATCTAAAAAAAATTTTCTGAAAGAAGTACCTATTACAGACAATAAAACGGTTCTTAAATAACACTTACAAAGTTATTTGAAGTTTCAAGCAAGAAAACAAAGCTTTACCCCATGAATATATATCCCTTTAATCACCAGTGATATTAAGCCCAGAAGGAGGCTTACCTTTCAGAAACATCACATTTAATCCATCTTAACCCTTTTCAGATTAGAAGATACACTTTGACAAATTCCGAGTCCTAAATTATATGCGTTATTCAAAACTCGAATGCGTGTCTTCTGAAATTAAATCATCGAGTATCCCCAGTGAAAAATCGTTTCTATTAAAATGTATCCTTTTCTATGAACTCATGATTGATTCTGTTTCGCTATAATTCATGATTTAAAAAGGAAACTCGGAAAATGTGTAGGATGGAAAATAATAGAGATTGATTGAGTTACGATATTAATTTTCCGGAGTCTTCTGATACTGATTATGATTCAAGAAAATATCATTCATCGATGAGGGTGATTAATTTTGGTGAAATTAAAGCGTTAAATTTCATCACCAAATGCTGTCTTTTATTATGCAGTATTACTTAATCTTAAGAATGTAATTAAAAGGTGAAAATCTATAAGTAATGGATGGCTAAATAAATCATTGTCTAGCCTAGTGCTTTACATTTAACGCAACTTATTATTTTTGATAATAAAGAGAGGCTGGATTCACAGAATGTACAGAATCAACCAAAAAATGACATTTATACTTTTCATTTCAATCTTCTTTATTTTTATTCACTTAAGCATTAAAGTTATGATGACTAAGTATCTGTCTTTTTGAAATTGTACTTCTCAGGAGCTATAAGAACCGAATTTGCACAAATTTTGTATTTTGCTGTAGAAAATTATATTCTTTAAAATGATGAAAAAATTTTTTATGCCTTACTATTCAAAACTTTTTAGATAATATAATAATCTTAATATTAGATAATATAATAATCTTAAATGAAATAATAAAGAGTAATAAAAGTAATTTTTTACTAAAAGTAATTTTTTGCGTCTACTAGTATTTGGATAAACGAATTTTATAATTGTGTATAAAATTTTTTCAGTCATCTGTAAAAGTTCCCGAGATACATCGAAATACGTAAAAAGTGAGACTAACATTAAGGGGCCAAACTTTGAAGCACTCACCTGACCAAACTATTGGGACCACATTTCCCCTATTGCGACTACCCTCTATATTTTGGGGGTCAGAAATCCGAATGTATCGAAAACAGGTATGTTTATACAGAGCAAGTACGTTTTTGTGTCTGATTTCGTAATTTACATTATCATCTGCACTTATTAATTAGCATATTTGAGGTTACCCTATCGAGCCATTAAGATTGAGTTCTAGAAAGTGAAAATCTGATCGTTAGATCAAAAGTTATTCTGAATGGTCCTTCTTTTTTCTAGGTGCAGTGTACACCTTATTAATCATCTTTTATAACCATCTCTCTATATATATTCATGATAAATCACTCTTTTATTTTTAGATAAACTTAAAAAATTCAATGTACTAAAAATTTTCATAACGGACATTTCTGTTTGTGTACTTCTAAAAACTTTTGGAAGCATTCAATATATAAAACTGAAAGACATAAAGATGAAAGAATTAGCTTGTAGCTTACATAGAGAGATAATCTTAAGAGATTAAAATTGGTGACTTAGTGAATAGTGACTTAAAGAAGTGAATGGGCAAAATAAAATAGGTAGAGGGAGAGAATGTGTGATGAACAACATCACAAACAATATATTCGGGCATCCCGAAATTCTTTAAAATTCGATTCATTGGAACTTATAAACACATTCTGAAAACATTTCCAACTGTTCTAAACTTATCTAAAGAAGAGAACTTCCTCGAAAAAGAGAAAAAGCTGATTATAAAGCTGTTACATTTCTAAATTGTTTTCGGGTACATTCTTTTCGGGTTGGACAAAATCATGAGAACATTTTTATAGTAAGTCAATCTCTTTAGAACGTGATCCAATTTGAAAGTATTTATTTATTTTCTGTGTAAATAGTTCGAAACATAAAAAGTGCTTAGAAAGTTTTTCTGTTTTGAATATTAATGGAAGAAATTAAAGATAATCCACGCACATTAGAATGCATTTTGAAATTGGATATGTGGATATTTTTATTATAAAAAATGGTTAGAGAAAAAAGAAGGTTTTAGAGAAAAAAAATTAACTTAATTTAAAATGCTTTGAAATTAATGTATTACCACTATGCACATTTTATGGTTATAAAAAACCCAAGCGATCATGTAGACTGGGGTCTTAACGGACTGTGTACTTCTTTTCAGCAGCAAATAATGTGGGAAATGCCGGCCAGCTGGCATTTCCCACGGTTAACGTTTCAGGTAGTGTTTGTTGGCTTTTCGGCATTCGTAAGCATGGTCGTTTATACAGATTCCTCAGGATACAGTTCACTCCTAATCTTCCTTAAGGTGAGAAATATAAATTCTGAATTATCAAGTGGTGTCGGTCTTTTGGAGTCTTCTTCTGCCACAGCAATCTGTCTATCTATGCCGACTTTATCGTTTGAGCAGTAAAAATGTCTGATGTAGTACTCCGTACTACCGTCTTCAACCTTCAAACGGAGTGAGAAGAGTGGGACGCTGCTTTCGGGCCGCCGCTTCCCGCCACATGCACATCGTTGAAAAGACATAATCGCAGAGCTCGATCACAACACAATCTTATACTCCAACAAGATCAGGGATTGCATGTCCGCAAAACAGACACTCCACTCATTCATATGTAGTAGTTCCCGAGGGCGCCTGGGATATTATCTGTAGATTTAAAGACTGTAGTAGATGGTGAATGATAAGATGGCTTGGTAAAGGTTCTGTTTAGTCTAGCTGGGCTCCTGATGCCAATAATGAGAACTTAAGCAAAAACAATAGACAGATTATATGAAATGCAACGATTAAGTGGCACATGTTAAGGGCTTGGTAGAGGATCTATTACGTTTTAAATATACATGCTTAATTTTTTTTAAAAAAAAAACAGTAATGGTGAAAAAGTTAATAGATTAAGTTTATGCATGCATAGAAGGCATTCATTTCACTACCACTTTAAATGTAGATATAAAATTTTATGCCAAATGCGTAAAAGCTGGCATGTAAAGTTATCCCAAAAAGTACATCCTTAATTAAATTTCACGCCAGGCTAAGCTGACGCTCTTGAATTTCACAGTAGAATTACACAGAGTGGAATTAGAAATTGTACATCACTAGATAACTTTTTTTTAAGTTAAGAAACGGTAGTTATTCAAAAGTTTTTTCAAAATAAAAATGTTCTTATTGTAACAGAGTTGCCACGGGCGACTTAAAATACAAAAAGTCTTGATTAATAAAATTCAAAAAATTTAAAATTATTCACTTTTGATAGCATGGATAACTATAACACTATTTCTAAAAAGGTTCAAGTATGATCTTTTTTTAAGCTAAGCCAACAGCTTTGCTATGAGAAACCATCTGAAATATTTGCTGTTAAAAGAAAGAGTGTTTACTTAGAGTTAGTATGAAAGTGTTTCCGTACTTTCGTTAAACCCGTGTACATTACTATTACATTCAAACTAGCGTTTTATTTAATATAGATATCTTATAATTCTCAAAAATTCGTGATTGTTACAAATGGTTTTACTCCTAAACCTGGTGTAAAACTGTTTTATTATCAAGTTTTTTTAAAATTTATATTAATGGACTTCATTTTCTCTTCAAAATACAAAAAAAGTATAATAATGAAAGTATTAAAAAAGTACTTTTAAGCATTATGGTCTAAAGCTCACGTTGTACTTAATTTGTCTTCTAATGGGATGCCTGCAAGTGACGTACAGTGAGTATCTCGATTCTGATTGGTTGTTGAAACGTGGCATTTGCTTACGTTACAAGTATTCTTTCCCTTCTAGGTCGAGTAAGCAAAGCCAGTCAAGCATCAGTTCTCTTAAATGATACTTTCTATATTCGTACAAAAAGATTTCAATTCTTTCACTACATATTTATTACTTAACACAAAGACAGACATGATGCCATGTAGAAGAGAAACAAACTAACTGCGCATCGAAGTTGCCATGCAGGTACACAAAAGAAAAATATATTACGGTTACAACGAATAATAAATATGAGCCGTGGGGAATACAGAAACGAATAATAAATATGAGCCATGGAGAATACAGAAACGAATAATAAATATGAGCCGCGGAGAATACAGAAACGAATAATAAATATGAGCCGTGGGGAATACAGAAACGAATAATAAATATGAGCCGTGGGGAATACAGAAACGAATAATAAATATGAGCCGTGGAGAATACAGAAACGAATAATAAATATGAGCCGTGGGGAATACAGAAACGAATAATAAATATGAGCCGCGGAGAATACAGAAACGAATAATAAATATGAGCCGTGGGGAATACAGAAACGAATAATAAACATGAGCCGTGGGGAATACAGAAACGAATAATAAACATGAGCCATGGAGTCTCAGGGAATAGAGTGCTCCAAGCGATGACCGGTCGATTCGCCACCCGACCCGCACCTACCAGAGGGATGACCTAAAATATCCTCAGTGGTAGACGGATCATGGGCTACAGTCCCCTTGCCGTCAGGCTGACAGTGGGAGATTTTCTCTCCCCGTGTAACGCAAACGTGGGTTAGTTCCATCAAAAACGTTCTTCACGAAAGTAAACTCCCCCCCCCCCATACTTGATCCAGGAGTTCTCTTGTCTTCTGGATTGAGTTCAAATTATCTGTTCCTTTTTGAATATTGGTAATCGTATGCTTAAAATTGGGTCGGCTGTTCAATGGCGGTAATAAAAAAGAGAATAAAATTAGTTTTATATTTCTAGTGGTTTGTAACATTTCTTGAATGAGTGTTGCCAGGTTGGATTACACTGCACACAAAGGATAAAAGCTAATCTTGATCGCAAAGCCCTGGATTACCTAGACAATTTACCTGGATTTTCTAAGTATTCAGGGCTTTAAGAATGCCTTCATACAGTATTTCATCTTTTTTCTCGCTAAAAATATATGTTTACTATTGAATAAACTGATGACACAGTTATTTTTTAATTACCCTGTATTGTTTAAAAAGTAAAAATAACATGAATTTCTGTAAAATTCATTCTATAAATATATCTAGATCACACTAATGAGTCATTTAATTTGACTCTCTTTTTCTTAAATGAACCACCACTACTAACAATTTAAAGGCAGCTGTCTTTGCTTCTTATCTATCCAAAATTGATTATAAATCCTAAAAAAAACAAATCTTAATCTTAATTAAAAGTAAGAAAAATGTCTAATTAAGTGGTTAATTAATGAAAACCTGTCATTCCAACTAACCCGGGCAATAAGAAGCAAAAAGAAATAATCCATGTTTTCTTTGTAGTTGGCCCCTTTATTCTAACCTTCATCGTCAATAATATACTGAACAAAAAAAAAAGATATTCTTGACGAGGAAATTGATTATACATATAAAGCTAAATAATAACACCGTCACAACTCCAAAGTAATTGCTACTTTTTTTTCAACGTGAGAGATATGTTATTAATCGAAAACTGTCCGAAAGTTGTATTATTTTTAGTTTAAGTTGCGGCACACAAAAATCTTGAGTGTATAATAAATATGAAAAATGATACGAGATTTCAAGTACTGTGTTTATGACGGCGCTATTTTGACATTTTTTATTACAGTTCTTTTTACTTATTACACATTTCTTCTTTGTAAACAACTTAAGTTCGGTATCTAATATTTAGGAATTAATAAAAAAATATTTTTGGGTTGAAAAGACGATCTAAACACTGAGCAGGAAGTTGTTTTATTTTGATGTTGACGGCTATTTTTCGTAAAGGCATGTTCCCTAAATTAATAGTGTTTTTGTTTTTAAAATAAAATTATACAATATTTGTTTCCCGTTGTTAAAGTTGTATTATTTTCATTTCTTTTAAAAATCTGGTAACTGAGGCAGTTTTTGAGTCACAAAAATGCTTAACACGGAAATATTTAGATAATTGCTTTGATTTGGTTACAGTCGATGAATCGTAAAAAAAAAAAATTCGTGAAAAATAATACCGCATTCGTCGGATAGGTATTTCAGGCACGTAAATAGATATTATCTAAAATTGTACTTCTTACACTTTGTACTTATTGAATCCCTTATAATTTCTAAACACTTAGTTCATAGTGACTTGATTTCGGTGTCATAGTGTTATTCGATTCAGCAGGGAAAAAATACATAAGAAACCACACTTGTCTTGATGGAAAGTCCTTACTTATATGTTATTTGGAACTTCCTCTCTTAAAGCCGATCACTGGTCTAGTGGTTACTGGACTGGACTACGGGATCAATGGTTGCGGGTTCGAATCCCACCTTAGGCAAGGATGTAACTTTCTCTCTCTCTCAGTGACTTCTATGTCCTTTCTTCTGCGTGAATGTAAACCGCCCTATAAACGGGTTTGGGGGTTGTATGATGTGGGGGACGCTACTCCAACTGGGTAACGATAGCAAGAGAATAGCAATTCTGACCTTTCTTAGGACTCTGGGAAATAGACCCAAGTGTTAGTCATTTAAAATAAATAAATTAATTAGTTAAATTAATAAATAAATAAAAATTATAAAAAACTCTCCTCTTAAAGCTTATAAATAGCTGACGATTCTTCGTGTTTTATGGAAAAAAATTTCATTTTACATAAATTGGTCCCAATGCAATTGTTATTTCCCTACAACTGGAAAATGAAAGTGCCGACAGCTGCTCTGTTGTTTGAATTAACAAAGAGAAATAATGAATCTCCCAATTATTACAGTATTTCATAAACAAACCTTTTATCTAAATTTAAAATAAAAAGCATAACTATTATTTAATATAAACTTTTTCGGGGGAATTAGATTGCCTCAAAGACTACACGCTCTCCTTTCTTTTCCTTATATTTTAACTTCAAACAAAACATTTACAGTCAAAATAAATTCTAAAACATCGATATAGCACTGGGGAACAACTTTTTCTATCGCATGAGATAGTGGAACTGATCCTAGATATTTTTTCGTTGAAGATTTCAAATCTGCAATCGGTTTTTTTTTTCTAGAAGCTACAGTTTTTATTTAATTTACTAATATATTCCTCACCTGGATTTTTTAAAATTTACTTGAGTGAGGTCCTCACTTCTCTTCTACGTAAGGAATGATATGAGGAAAGAGATAATACATAAAAGTTTATGATGTGATACGTTAAGGTTATATGTTTTTCTTTTTCTTTGTTGTGTCTTATTTTCAAAAGAGCAGACAAGTATGTATAGATATTATTTATATAATGCATATAGACATATACTTTATAAACTTGTACATTATTTAAGAAAAAATTAAACTGAACTAAAAATATCATTTTGAAGAAACATCTGCAGGTTTTGGGATAAAACTAATACTAATTTCAAATTTTATAATCCCCTCATCCAAATTGTCTAGGATCAAGTACTTGTATGGATACAACAAAAGTTTGTTCCCCACAGTATAATTAACTATAAAAAAGTTGAGAATCAATAAAACTATTCCCCTAATCGCTCAAAATGTGCTATTTCATCACATCAAATTGGTTTTAAGCCCTTTATTTGAAGCTATAAAAACAGATGTTTCTTTATAAAGTATCGCTATATATTTTGAAATATTACTAGGCTATAAACAGATAATAAAAATATAACTATTTAATATGTTTCTCACACAAGCAAATGATTCAATCTTCATTGGCTACCTCTATTATTATTACCATTCTTTAGTATATTTTGTTATACGTAATATTAATGAAAACCTATATCGATTCATATTTATTTTTTAATTGGTAATAAAATGTAAACTTTAGTGTTTTTATCTTAGTTCAGCAAAGTGATTTTTATTGGTTTTGAGTACCACTAAATGCATATATATTTAATTACATATAATTTAAATAAATATACTGTAAATAAAAGTCCTTCCTGTAAGATTAATTATCAGGAATGTGTTGGAATTATGTTTTAACCCATTATGTCCAAGCATAAAAGGCAGTCTACGCATCAAAAATTATTTCTTTCCGTTATCTACCACTTTAAATTTAAGACAAGACCTAGACCATTAGGAAAAAAATAAAACTTACTTCAAATCTATTAATATTATTACTACATCATAGTAAACAGAAATTCTTTGTATCAGGAAAATAAATCCTCGTGCTGAACTATTACCACTACCACTTTTTTTTTGGAAATGGAACATTTAACGCTTTGACTACGAATTTTTAAAAATGAATTTTTTGTCCCGTTTATTATTCAAAAGGACAAAATAGGTCACAAATAAGGCAAATTTAATATCTGAGATTTTTCTCACAAGCGGTTATCAATTTAGAGACTGGGACATATATGTCCCGGCCGTAGTTAATGGCGGGATACATATGTCCCACCTGTAGTGATTGGCTTACTACAAGCACATCTATCATTCCGGAAAAATTTATTATATGGACTTTTTTTTTGCATGGTATGATACAAGGTGAAGCAATCTTTGCACAACCCGACATTACACATTGGACAACTCATATTTGTTCTTTTTTCTATGTTCATTTGAGAAAATATGAATAAAATATGAATGGACATAACAATCCCAATGAAGAATACGAATGGGATATATCTGTCCCAATGAAGAATACTAGTGGGATATATCTGTCCCAGCGCAAATTCACAATGCTATTTCATGCAAGAAACTCTTCAGCGGCATCTAGGTAGCGCCATCTAGGGGATATTTGACACATGAAACACGTATACTTGGTTCGACTCTACGACTGGGACATATTACAATGAGTTTCTAAGTGCTTTTCACCCTATTAGTAAGTTTTAAACATTTGTTGGGACAAATGAGTCCCGTTAGTAGTCAAAGGGTTAAAAAGACGCTAGACGCAAAGAGATTAATATTGCTGAAATTAAGATTGCAGTTTATCTAAGTATTTACTAATTATAAAAATAATTGGTGAATCCCATACAACATGAAATAACTATATACATTGATTTAAAAACATTTTGATTTAAAAACATTTTGATGTAAGCAACATTATGGTAGCTTTGCTTTGTTATTTATAGGATGTGGATAGTTATCAATGCATTATTTTTTTTCTGAAATAGACTGACAGCAAAATATTTCAGTCACCACTTTTTTATTTATTGGTAATAAATGCATGACGAATCTCACTCTTCAAATGTATCCAAAGGGTTAAGGCTGATTATTACAGAACATCTTGTGGGCAATAAATTATTTCCTGAGCCGCGGTGCCATAGGCGTTTGCCTTGCAATGCGCGATCATCTAAGTTTAGATTTTAGCAATGACTGGTCAATTTGAATTCCGCACTCAGATAGCACCGACCACAGTGCTGACGTAAATTATTCGCAATGGTAGACGGATCATGGCTAAAAGAGTGAGTTCCGCGGTTTTCCTCTCAATGTAACGGAAATGCGATTTAGTTCCATAAAAAAATCCTCCAAGAAGGCAAAATTTCTCCCACTACTTGATTGAGGGGTTCCCTTGTCTTCTGCATTGCTTTCAAAATTAAAAGGCTACGGAGTTGAACATTGGTAGTAGTAAACCCAAAATTGGGTCGGTTGTTCAACGATGGTTATGAAATAAAATAAATTGTGCCCGTGATTAAATGTACAAATGGAAAATGGATATCTACTCGAAAAATTGAAATAAATAATTCGTAATACAACTAACCAATCCTTACATGTATTTTATTTTATTCTTAGCCATAACAAAATGGAAATAGAAATTGATTTTAAAACTTTTATCATGTGTTTTTAGTTTTATTTTGATATTTCCTCTAGAAAAAAAATTAGAAGAAAACTATTAACATCCGGAAGACCGTTGATTAATAAATTAATTAAAACGCTAATTAATTGAAAGGAACAATATTATTAAAAGAAGTTTTAATTACTTTACTACCTCTTTCTTTTAATTCTATTGAATAATTCGAAATTAATTTTTTGTGGACATTAGTTTTCGACAAAATCTTAAAATAACGACATAGTTCTGCCGTAATTATTATTTTTAAGAAAGAACTCATAAAACTTTAATTTATATTTAAAAAGGTTTTTAATTACTTTGTTTTTAAGCTTTAATCAGATTTAACGGGTAGGAACCAATCTAAGGGACTCTTTCAGATTTTACGCAATATTTTATTTTTATATTTGATGTAGCAACAAAGTATTTGCATTTTTTTTTAACAGATTTGATTTTTTTATAACCGTCGTTGAACAGCCGACCCAATTTTTATGGGTTTGCGACTGCCTATGTTCAACTACGTAGCCTTGTAATTTTGAAACCATTCCGGAAGACAAGGAAACTCCTGGATCGAGTATTGGGAGAAATTTTGCCTTCGTGGAGGACTTTTTGATGGAGCTTACCCGCATTTGCGTTACATGGAGAACAAGACCACGAGAACCTACCACGGTTAGCATGACGACAAGGGGACTCTAACCCATGATCCGTCTATCACTGAGGGAGTACCTTGTCGTCAGACTAACCGTGGAAGGTTTTCGTGGTTTTCCTCTCCATCTAACTCAAATGTGGGTTTGTACCATCCAAAAGCCACGAAGGCAAATTTCTCCCAATACTTGATCCAGGAGTTCCCTTGTCATCTGTATTGGGTTCAATATGACAAGACTACGAAATTGAACATCAGTCGTAAACCCGTAAAATGGGCTTGGCCGTTCAACGAATGAAATAAAATAAAAAAACTAAACTACTTGAAAATATTTATGCACTGTCCGGAGCAAGTTGGCATCTTAGGGACACCAAATGTTGATTTAAACATGGCTCAACTTTCAACAATGGTAATTCCTTCTCCTCACACAATGTTCTAATGTGCGAACCAATACTGTTTCGTCAAACCGAATCAGACCATCTATATTTATATACTTAATAGGATTCATACGCACCTGGAAAATTTAAAAATATGGTACTTATATTAATATAATTTTTTTATATTATTATGTTTGTATCTATCAGAATATTTTAACTTAAATAAATATATATAGAGGCCCGCCAACTACTACGAATTTTGCAAAATATTTTATAGAGTGGTAGACATTTAAAAACCATACTTTCAGAATTTATGGTACTTTTGATAACATTTTAAAAGCCTCGTACAATCAACAACTTTTCAATCATTTATATGTATAGTATGTGGAATATAAGTTCAAATGAATAAAAAATAATACATTCAAATCCAAACTTAGGTACCAATAGAATGAATTTTTAAAAAAGCGTTGAAAGTTGACAGCCTTTTATATAGATCCGAAAGGGGCAGGTAAATGAAACTTTCTTTCGACAGTGGAAGCTAATATTAAGAAATTTTCAATTGCCTTTGAACAAAATGGATACCATTTATAAATTTTTCCATGTGCGCACAAACCCTTTTCAACCCTTTGAGGACGGGTGATTCATAAAAGCATTCGTTCAAAATCAGAATCAGGATGTAACTAAATAAAAAACGATAACTTAAATGTAGGCATTGCTAATTTGACAGACTAACTTTGCCTTTACTTTAATTACTGTTAGTTTAATCATATATATAATCAATGTTAGCTCAAAATATAACTAAATAATTTTATTTTGAACTAAAGTAATGGTGGATTAAATAAATCAAACAATTATAACCCCGCCCACAAATAAATTGCTAAAGAACTAACTTTGGTTACCAGTTTTATCTTTTTACTCTGATTGATACGGTTTTATGCTGGCACGTAATTGCGACAGTCGACGCGAAAGGGTTAATGATCAGTAGTGAACGGTTTACAAAAGTAAATGTTGAGGCGTTACACTTTTTAGGGGGAAATACTGCCGTGCAACAGAAAAGTCAACGTAAACGACAAAAAATTCAAAATTGAGATTTTTTATATACATATATATATGGCATCTTTATATGCTAAGTTACATATAAAATGTTTTTTTAAATCAAATTTTGTTTTATCAGTTTCTGAAATTGTATTTTATGTTCATTGCATTAGCAATCCAAAGAAAATAATTGTCAAGCCACTTTTCTCGAATACTATCGTGAAGCGCTTACCATGCTTTTTTTCTCAATTGCACTGCAAAATAATGAAACGGATATTTTTTTTAAAAAAAAGGATATTTTATAAAACAGGTATTTTATCTTTAAAAAAACGAATATTTTATATATTGGATTAAAGTATTTTATTTTATTTTATAACCGTCGTTGAACAGCCGACCCAATTTCATGGGTTTACGACTACTTACGTTCAACTCCGTAGCCTTGTAATTTTGAACCAATCCAGAAGACAAGGAAACTCCTGGATCAGTACCCCCGGAGGTATTGATTTCTTGTGGGAACATAGAGGATTTTGAGACTCGACAGATTTAACGTGCATCAATCACCATTTACAACACGGGGAGTCTTCGGCCGGCGAGGATCGAACCCACGACCTCTTGGATATGGGCCCAGCGCCCTACCGACCAGGCTATCCCGGCCCCTGATTAAAGTATTAACTCATTTAAGAATACTGTAGCGAAAATGCAACATTTTGTTTTGAGGTACTTTATTTAAAAAGAGAAGGAACATTTACGCTTAACTTTTGCTACCTTTTTAGTTTTAATGCATGACAATCACCTAATTTCGGATCAAAATAGTGTGAGTTCAATAATAATATATTTTGGTGGTCTTGTTTTCCCAAGATCAGGAATGAAATAAATGAGTTACCAATCTTTACCTCTCTGAAAAAAGTTCATTGATACGTTGACTTTTAATGAGTTGATAATTGTTATGGAATTTGTAAAGAAAAAAATATTGCGTAATTCATTTATGCCAAATCGGAAGTTGTTGTGGTGGCTCAGGGGATAGAACTTTCTCCTTTTAATGAGATGATCGAGTTCGCACCTGGTTCGCACCGACCACAATGCTGATGTAAAATATCTTCAATGGCATATGGATAATGGGTGAATCCTTACGGTCAGGTTAATTGTGGAAGGTTTTCGTGTATTTTCTCTTCATGTAACTCAAATGCAGGTTAGTTCCATCAAAAAGTCCTTCACGAACGCAATTTTCTCCCATAACTTGAACCAGGAGTTCCCTTGTCTACTGGATTGGGTTAAAAATGACAAGTCTACGGAGTTGAACATTGGTACAGTAAAACTTGTGTAAGTTGACCACTTGTGGTGCATTGTTTTAGTGGTCAACTCATAGAGGGGTTGGGTCATTGTTTACTTTTCGTTTCCTATATCATGTTGCTATATATTTAAATTTTTTTTTTACTTGACTTAAAAATTTTATTCAGAAAATATGCAAATGAATATCTTAAGAAATGTGTTTAAACCTGAATGAACTTCAATTTGATACATATCTTAATTCTAATATTTAGCTAATTTTTCTTAAAAAAATTATTTCGTTAGTTATGCATGTGAAGTGTTTAATAAGTATAATTTCTTAAAATATCAGAACACGAAAACATGTAATTTGAAAACTTTAACAAAATAAAATTATTACTAACACTTTAAAATTTATTTACTACTCTTAAAGATCAAAGACCATAAATAAAGGATCAAAGCATATTTCAGAGCATTCACTTATTCAAATGCTCACTATTGCAACTAGAAGAGCAACTTTTCAACTAACACACCTATTTTCAATGAACGGATGAAAGAAATGGTCAAAAGCTGACCCTTTACAGTTTCCCCTGGGGGTCAACTCATAAAAGGGTTTAGATTAACTTTTTACACTATTTCACCAAACAAGTGAAATTTTAACATACATTGCAAAAATGACAGAAATTTTTCTGAATTTTTTTTCTGGTCAACTTATGAGGGTTTTAGAATAGAATTTCATAATGCTCCTAGACAAAATTGACTTATTTCAGTGGTCAACATGCAAGGTAGGCAGGTGGTCACGCTACAAAGGTTTTGCTTCTTTATATTATATAGGAAAAATTCCGTTCTTGATAATTGAGCTCAACTTATGCAGGTGCCCAACTTACAAGGGTGGTCAACTTGGCAGGTTTCACTGTAGTCGTAAGCTCAGAATTGGGTCAGCTGATAGTAATTAAGTTTAACTTATTTAATTTTACTAACGTTTGAAATTTTCAAATCATGATTATCAATGTTTATATATTTTTTGAATTTGTTTGTATTTAATGGTATTCAAATTCATTGTAAATGAAAATTAATGAATTAAAAAATAAAATGTTTAAGCATGAAATCGACTGCAATTTTAAATTTTCTAATAATATCCTCCGTTTAAGCTGAAGAAAATAGCTAGTGCGATATTTCGATTTTTTTTATAAAGGTATTTCACGAGAAAATTTTTATTTTAGCTCCAGATGTAACAACTTAGTTCAAAACGCTAGTAGCAATATTTTTAGTTCAACGTTTGACGCGTCCTAAGTGTTCTTCGGTGGTTACTGTTTAACGTTTAGATGACCTGCGAGTTATTTTTCAAACGGTCCCAAAAACAAAACAATTACATTGTAACACCCATCACTGCCTGTTTCCGGAGCAATGCCTAAATCATTGACCGAATATAGCCTTTATATTTAATATTATCTTGAAAATGATCAATAACATCATTTGGAAATCACCGTACAATCAATATATCATCTAACAGCTATAACCTTTGCAAAGCTGTTACGTTTAACAATATTTCGAAAAGGATGAAGAACGCCGTTTAAAAATTGTGGTGGTTAAATCTTTCATTAGTAACGCGCTGTTTTGTAGAATATTATGAGGAAAAAAAAACCGTAACAGTATAGATGTGGCGTTGCATTCATTAATATCACGAAAGAGATCAATAACATCGTTTGAAACCGCGCAATATATTCGTCGATATAACCTCTAACAGCTATAACATTTGCGTAGCTGTTACCTTTAACAATATTTCGAAAAGAATGAAGAACGCCGTTTAAAAATTGTGATATTATGATGTACTTAGGTCTTCCTTACTTGACGCTTTGTTTTTAGGACAATTATTAAAACATGACAATATAACCTTTACTTTTATTAATATACTAATAGTCATTACAATCTAATAGTCATCATTCATCATATACTAAAATACCAATAGTCATCGCAATAACAAATGCAAATGATCCTAAACGTATTCCAAATGAAATTACGTGTGACTAACGTATTCCCAAACTAAACGTATTCCCGAAGAAATTACATGTGTACTAACGTTGAAATTTCCTAAATACGAGCATAAAGTGATTTCAATATTTAAACATTAATAGAGCAGTTTTAGAAACGTAGCCGTTTTAAAAGAACCATTACGCTTTATTATAGTCATCCCATAACAGTGCATTTGAAATTGACCCTAAAGCTATTCTAAAAAAAAAATGACATCTAACCCTAACATTCAAATATTAGAAAAATGATCCAAAGAGAAACCGATGTTTAAACATTCCTAGAATAATTTTAAAAAAATATAACCGTTACCTCTAATGATAATAATAGTTACATTTATAAATATAGTTACGTTAGTCGACGTTTAATAACAATCCATTTGTTTAAACCTATTACCAAAGAAATTATTTACAAACTTAACATCGGAATGTTAAGAAAATTTTCAAGAGAAAAACCGATATTTAAAGATTGCTGTTTAATCAAAGGAATTGTCGTTTGAAGTAGTAAGTAAAATGTTCCAACTTAAATCTAAAATTTAATAAGCATAATTTCGAATTCTTCAACTCGCAACCTCTATATTAATTCTTTAAAATATTATAAACTATAATTGTTTAGATTTTCGTGCAGAAAAGTAACGAGGAATTGAAAACATTTTAATCAGACATCACATGAAAGAGAACTTTCCAATACAGAAACGATCTCTCATATATTTCGCTTCATCAACAAAAGTTACGGTTACAAGTAGCCATTTCATATAATACTCTTTCATTCTGTTCAGAAAGTTTTCCAAAGGATCAAAACACAACCCGCCAAGTTTTAAACCGAAATCTTTTATCAGCAACTTCTGGCGAGAGAGGAACAGTACTGATAGTTTTCCGATATTCTATATAGCATTTGTGATTCTTTTTTCATTTTCTTACCCTTGGCTACATTTTGGTTCATTTACCACCTCAGACGTCGTCAATTTTCTACTCCCGTTACAGTTATATTTAGTTTTCTCGAAAGTTTTCGCTCATAATTGGAACATAGAAGCGTTAAAGCAATCAAAGATTCCAAGACATTTTTTTAATAGTTTGATTGTGTTTGAGTTACTGAAATTACTTATTTTGACTTAAATGAATTGCAGTTAGAGATGTAATGATTGAATAGAAAGTAAGATTAAAAGAACAACCATTTTACATTTATTGTTTATAAGCCAACTTTTACGAAAAACTTTTTTGAGGGGTAAAAATTTTTATGTTTTAATATATAATTCTGAGCTTTAAAGAAATTGATTTAAAATTTTTATAACCACCACGAAATAAACATTAAAACATGCATTTTAGAATTCTAAAATTTAAAAAATTTTGAAATTATTTAATTATTTGACTTCGCTTTTTAGAACCACTATGAAAAATCTTTAGCAAAAATCATAAAAGTTGGCAGGCTTGTTATCTCCATAAATCACATCAGATTCTATGAATCAGTGAGGACCTGCCAGGGCTGGTACAGAGCACAAATATAAGTATAAGATAAAAAATTTAAGGCATTTATGTGTTCCACTTCGGTGAAGATCTGTCAACTACCACTGTAGCAATTTTGAGGGATCACATGATGCTCCTAGAAAATCAAAAAAACAGAGATTTTAATAATATACTTATGATGGAATAAATTTTACACAAAAGTTTGATAACATTGTCCAATGCACCTGGGGAAAAAAAGGTGGTAGACCATTTATCGCTTTACTGCCATTAAAGAAAAACCTAAATATAATTTAATTAAACGATCAATTTGCAAAACTATGGCCTTATTTTCAGTTTCTTTCAAACAAATTTGATGACAAACTATTCTAAAAGAACGTATTCATTCTTCGCTAGAAAACTTTTCTCAAAGTATTCTTTTGAAACAAACGATCTCTTTCCTGTCTTCTTCTCGAACTTTCTTAAAAAAATAAAAAATTAAAAAAGAGAAAAAATTACAACAGATTGCTACATTCTTGGAACGATTTCTCGAAATTGAATTTATTCGATTAAAGACAAAAGAGAGCTCCCAGGGTGCACTTCAAATTTCGATAAAAATAAATTTTGAGTTTCTAATATTACAATCGTTTGCACAACTTTCCAAGTTTTTATTTCTACCCATTCTTTTTACTATTTGAAGCGTAACAGCTTCTGAGGCTTGATTAAAATTGTGAAGCAGGCTCAGAAGGTAAGCAAATTTCTATTCGATAAATATATTTTATCGGAAAACTTCGAATTCAGGCGACAAAGCGAATGGAAAACATGCCATCTGGGTTCGAAAAAGTTTCGAACAAATTTGCGCGAAATTCATATCTCCTTTCTTAGTTCTTAGGCTTTAAGAATTCTCAAAATAATTTTAATTTTGAAAGCACCAAATATCAATATTTAAAAAAAGAAAAAGTATGTTCACTCATCAATGAAGGAAAAAAAAAACAATTTTTCAGCAATTACAAGTGTTTTCGAAATTTTATCTTGATTCTGTTATCAATTTCTCTAACAATAATTTCTAAAAAATATTTCTATGTAAGCTAATTGGAAAGTTTAGGGACAAAATTGAGAAATTTTACTATAGGCTAATTGCAGCAATTTTTTAAAATACGTATGTTCAAGAATTGGGAATTTTAAACGATTATAAAATACTGTTGAAATTAATCCGGTTAGCCAATTCTTTGCATTTATCAAAGTTTAGTACACATCACAAAAGTTCATTTCTAAAATTGAGGAAAATCTTAGAAACAAAAGTAAAAAAAAAAAAAAGAATTTTCTGAATATTTTAAAATATTCTGAGTTCCATATTTATTGAAAAAAAGAAAAAAACATGGTGGTAAGGAGGCAAATAGAATCAAATACTATTTTTGTATCAGTCAGTTTTAAATGAATAGTTTTTTTTCGGTTTTCGTTCAATAATGTAAGTATTGAGTGAATTTCTTCGTTTATAATTATATTAAATGTATTTTTAACGAATAGTATAGGTTTGGCATATTTTTTTACCTATCAATTTATATTACCTATCAATCTATATTATATAAAAAGCTAATACGTATGTATGCATCAATAAAACCGATGATATTTCTTTTCTCGCGTTGGGCACAGTTTTCATTTTTAATTGATAGGATTCGGCGCGCAAGAGCCCGTAATGAGCATCATATGGCTTATCTATATTATATAAAACGCTAATACGTTTTAATTGATAGGCTTCGGCGCGCAAGAGCACGTAGTGAGTATCATATGTCGAATCAGGTGAATTCTCACAGAATTATTAAAAACATTCTCACAAAATTACGATGCTTTACGTCCGGCTTTCAGTAGACTATTTCATATTGTTTTACAACACATGGTTTTAGCCCTCTGGTGGGAAAGACTTTAAAACAAAAGTTACTTTTCTCAACAACTGAAATTTAGAATAGTGTGATTAAGAAAAATATGTGAACTGTTTGGAATTTCAAATTAATATTGCAATGCACAGGTTTAGAATTTTCTACAGTGAAAAGTTTTCGGAACTTCAGTGTTCAAAAAAGTATACAAAAGCTAGACGTTAAGAACGTATCCAATGAGCGAGCATCGGATTGCGAAGCAATCCAAAATGTGCTGCGAAAGCAGTTCTGGGAGTTGGCGAGCGCCAGCGAGCAGGGGCGAAGCCTCCTAGTCCTATATATTTATTTACCTATCAATCCCAGTCCGTTCAATTGGGTACTTGCACTTCAAGCAGAAGAAGACCTCCCGTACCCCACACATGTGACCTATGACGTCAGCTTATCTTCATCAAGAAAAGTGGCGTATTAAAGTTGAGCTAAGAATCTCTACATAAGTTAGAATGTTAAGTAGCGATAAGTTAATTTAATACATAGCCGTATCGGAACATCGAATGAGTTGAAATATAATTTTTTCTCCTCTACTTCTTGTACTTAACTTATATTTATTACTTGTTTATGTATTTTATTGTAACCGGGATATATTTTTGTTTTGTGTACCTGGTAACTTCGATGCATAATTAGTTTGTTTCTGTTCCACGTGGCTTCGTGTCTGTTTTTGTGTTTAAGTCTCTTTGTAAAAATATAGTGAAAGAATTGAAATCTTTGAAAAAGAATCTTTGTGAAAGAATTTAGAATGCGTTACTTAAGGGAATTGATATTTGACGGGCTTGGCTTACTCGAAATAGAATGGAAAGAACAGTTGCTACCGTAAACAAATGCCACGTTTCAACAACCAATCAGGATCGAGTACCCACACTACGTCACTTGCAGGTATCCCATTATTTGATAGAGAATATTTTAATTTAGAATTTGTTCATAAACTTCAAATTATCATATCAAATATGAATTACAATTTCCGGTGCTCGATCACTACGTTGTCTTAAAGATTGTAATGGGTGTCTATTACTTTAGTTGAATCACAGGTTTGTAAGTGCCTGGAAAAAAGTACTAACTCGTATCAATTTTGTTAAAAAAAAAAGCGGAAAGTTTTTTAATATTAGCTTCTATTATAGAAATAAAATTATCATATCTGTCAACGTTGACTCTATATATATTTACTAAGAAAAAATAAATATATTCTTTTAGTTACAAGCAATAATATTAAAAAAAATTATATCAATATTACTANTGCCTATTAAAAATAATATGAAATGTTGAAAAGAAATGAATCAATCACACTATTTCTCTACATAGCAGGGTTCCCACGACCTGGAAAAAATAAAGAAAGGGTAGCTAAAATTTTTCGAAAATGTTTAAATTTATAATTTATCTACTGAAAAATGTTTAAATTTATCTTTTTCGAAATCATTCACGAGTTATGTTTTTACACCCATATATATTTTCTTTAAATTAAATATTTACTGATACCTTAAAATATCTAGATGTAACTCATTTTTGCTACCACAAAGAATTTTCCAGATCGTGAAAATCCTGCATAAGTACCACCATTAAGCCATTTATCGTAGCGGGGAAGGAGGTTTTAGTTGTTGTCGCATTTACGTCGCACTAGAGCTGCACAATGGGCTATTGGCGACTGTCTCGGAAACATCCCTGAGGATGATCCGAAGACATGCCATCGCAATTTTGATCCTCTGCAGAGGGGATGGCACCCCCGCTTCGGTATCCCAACGACCTGCACGCGACCGCACGCGAGTTACGGTAGCACAGTTTAACGAGGACCCATACCGCACATCCTCGGTCCCTGCGCAGACTAATCCAAGTGGTCACCCACCCGCACACTGACCGCAGCCAGTGATGCTTGACTTCGGTGATCTGCTGGGAACCGTGTCTTAACGATCAGTCCACTACGGGACAAGGAGGTTTTAGAAAACTAATCAAATAATAATGTTGCCTGATATTGAAATCAGTGGTTAAGAACGTTGCTTGTTAGAACGAACATTCGATAATACATCTTCTTAAACTTGTGGTTTGTCCACCGACGAAACATGTATGCCTTTCTTTTAGTATCTTCCCTGGTGTTAAGTTTAGGTCAAAATTTCAAATATCTGGTCTTCTGGGTCAAAATTTCTTCAAATGCCTTTCTGGTCCACAGACGATGATTTCTCATTCTATTCCTTAAGGCCTGGTTTCTTAGGACAGGACGCCGTCAGCTGGAAATCAGCGCTAACCTCTGATTGGTCCATTTGTGAGTTTAATAGTATACGAAATTCTAGGTTGCTTAGCGTCATGATGTCTACCAGAGTTTGCTCCTTGGCGATTTGGTCTTTGAAAACTCGTATTGTTTTAATGAAAATAAGTTCTGAATAATTCTTGAGACTCAAAATTGCTTCTGTGGTAGGACCTCTCAAAGTAATCCACAGGCTCTCCAAACAACCCGTTTGAGTGCTTTGAAAAATCATCCAATCCTAACTCTGTCGAGTTTGAAAGTTTGCACCCTATATGTCTATGAAATTATTTCTAACTTCCTATGTGGATCCAAAACCCTCTTAAGTCTAGCAGAACTATTCAAGTAGTAAACTAATCATTAAAGCACATGGAAATTCCCCTAATTTCGCAAACATATCAATTTAAATAATTTTCGCTCCGTACGACGTTCTCAAATTTCTTTATATTAGAATGACCAAAGGTTAGAAAATTTTTAAATGTGGCGACAGCTGTTTTACGGCAACGATATAATAAATTTCATACGCATTATTTTCAAGTGAATTTTAGGAGTTCAATATCTTTACTTTCGCGTCAATTTTAGGAATTTAATAGTTTTACTTTCTCGTCAATTTTAGGAATTCCGCAGCTTTACTTTTTCGTCAGTTTTATGAATTCAGATGGTCAGTTGTAGCACCGATATTTAATTTACAAATATCTTTTGTGGATAGTGATACGTTAAAACACTTCGTATTCTCAATTCTTTTTTTTTTTTTTGTCAGTTTTTAACATTTTTTTGAAAAATGGCTAACCTGATACAAGGATTCTGCAATAAGTTTCCGAATTATTATGGTAATCAATAACATTTAATGGTAAATTTTCAGAAACGCAAAACAAACGTTAATACATAATCCTTGTAGTTTTGTACCAATAGTAATATCAGTAATGGGGTGGTTGTGATATTTTAAAATTAACCAGTTGTTGAAATGTTTGACATAAATTGTTCACAAAATGAAAATAATTTCTGTAGTTTTAGTGAACTTTACAATTGTAAAATCAAACAATAATTGCTTTCTATCAGAAGGTATTTATCAATCGACATCGTTCCCAATAACAAAATAATTGATATCGCATTTTTTTACCAACACCTAAAGACATTTTTGCATAGCCTGTCATATTACATTTAAGTTATTTATCTGTCGCTGTGTTTAAAAGAGTATAAAAGCACATTTATTAAACCTAAAATCTATGATTAAAGTGTGGACATAGCTACCACTAGATAAAATCTTTCGCAAAAAGCGTAAAAATTGGCAACTATGCTATTAATTATATTACATTAATATGAAAACATGTATCTCTCCATTCTCGAAAAACTATCCCCCCTCCTTTTCATTACGGCATTTAATTAGGGAAAGTACTTCTTTTCATCAATTCTATGAATTCTTTTTCGCTAGAACTAAGACGATTTTCTTCCTTCTACGCTTTTGCCAGTTCTTTTAGAACTTTTGCTAATAACAATTCTTTTACACTTTGTTGATTCTTGAGGACTTTTAATCCAATTAATTACTTCTTACGTAGGTTGTGATCGATTATCCTTCTCTAATTGGCAGCGAAATATTTTAGCCAAGTTATATCAGTCAGTGTTTGCTCTTTAACGAACAAGAACACGGAATTACTAAGAACTCGATGCTTAAGAATTATCTGTTTTCTGTAATCAAATGAGCAATTAATTTACCATTTGGACTAAGCCAATTAGTTTATTTTTCCATGGTTTTATGTCTATATATTCGTCTTTCTTTCGCTTTATCCGAATTTTTATGTTTCTCCCTAACCGTTAATTCGTTAATTGTGTATAGATTAAGAGGTTCGCAAACTTTTAATCGTTACGATTTTTTTCTTCTCTTTAAGATCCAATTCTGTAACAACTTACTTCATCTTTGACGCAATTGATTTTTTTTAAAGATATAAATAACACTTACGGCCCGAAGCAGGTTATTATATTAAAGCTATTAATATACTTATTGCATCGTTAATCCGCAGATTAACTAGGGTGATCAAACTGATCCGTTAAAGTGAGGAATCAAGTATGTTCCTCAATTTACCAATCAATGCGCGCATTAACGTTTCCCGTATCGTTATAGTTCTAAGGTTTGTTTCTCTCTTTCTATCAATTAATATTTCTGATTATTGACTTGATTCTTAAGATATTGAAAATTAAATAAATTACATTATGTTAATTTCTTTAATTGTAATTATATTTTCATTCTTTGTATTATAATTCTTTAAGTGATTTATTCTATTAACTATTGTGCTTCTTGTTTGATTGTAGTAACCATATTTTTAAAATAGACAGATCTAAATATTATTATGTTAATTTAAACATGCAAATATAATGTTGCTGCTTCAGCAAATATTTTATTTTCACTTTAACGGTTGCCTATTAAAAATAATATGCAGATTATCTAGGTAGTTTGCAAGACTACCTATGTAATTTGAGAAATGAAACAATTTTTTACTACTTTAATGGATCACCCTAATTAATCTACACATTAGCTACATCTTCTGCAAAATAGCTGATTTCTACTTCTAATAATAATTTCTTCATAATATATTAAAGTGTCAATAAAATTTGTAATCGCGGATACTTTACTTATCTTGAAATTTCATATAAATGATAAATATTTTAATGGCCAAATAGTTCATATTTTCGAAAACTGACACCCCTGCAAATCTGAGAATCCTGCCAACAGGATTTTCTATTTTGTGGAGTTAAAAAAAATGAAAGAATAAAATATGCGAATTTAAGTTATTAATGAGTTCCCTGGAATTTTTGTTAAATATAACCCGTGTCGGCATAAACATGCTAAAATTAAAAACTGAACATTATAATAGCCTTTAAAGGTAGTGTCCTGTTACGTTATTTCGGTTAAAGTAAATCTCCAAACTGCCCCCAAAAAATGTGAGTCTTGTCATTGTTTCACAATAAGCCTTAGATATTTTTTTTATAAGTAATCCCTCAAGAATTGATGAAGATGTAAAAAAAATATTATTTTTTTAGCATCCTGAGGAATCAAGTTCAAGTACATAAAGATCAAGAAGCTATCATACTTAAATCTGAAAACAAAAAAGAAAAAAAATCTCATTTTAAAACTTCACTAATACTTTAATTAACTTTAATGGATATTGTCGTTATTTATAAGCACAAAAATACAGAAAACTTTGTTTAAAATGTTTTTATACTGCTGAAAAAACGTAAATCCCTTTAAAACGTTCTTAAATCTAATTTATAACAAGAGAGAGAACTTTTTTTTTCTCAAGACGATCGATATGCAAGTATTTAAGATCATACTTCTAAGTGGCCTTGTTTTTTTCTTTCTTCTTTCTTTCCTGGCACTTCCTGGATTTTAGAGAATGTTTCGGAAACTTTTAAATACTGCTCGTTTAGAATTAAGTAGTTTGTGGGGATTATTGATTATTTTACTCTAGAACACTGGAGGATAAGAAACATAGAATTCGAGAATTTTTCATCTTTTAAGCAAACTTATTTACTACCATTGAGCTCGCAGCAAAATTCCTTTCTTTTTTACCCTTGGTGAAAATGGGTGTTGTTTTAGGTTTTCCATGTTCGCACATTTTTTAACTAAATCAACTTTATAGACTCTTTAAAATTCAACACCTCAATCACACATGATGAGTTTTAAAATCGGGATAACTTTGTATTTATATAAAAACAGCGCAACTAGATTAAATAAATAAAAACTAAAAAAACAGACGATAATTTTAGAACTTCTTGATGGAGTTGATAGTTTTTTAGACTGAGATGTTTTTACATAATATTAATTAAAAATATTTTTATATTCCTTTTATAGTTAACTTATTCATGATGACTATCTTGGCTGTGATTGTCATCTAAATATGAATACTAAAGAAGGAAAAGAAAATTGTGACGTTCTAAGAAACGTAAAAGGCTGCAATTGAAAACCATTCCAGTCCCATAATGGACGACATAAGAAGAAAAATACCAATTGCAAAATACCAATAAAAATAAAAAGTGTGTCTCTATTATAGTAAAGTAAATGCCTAATATTATCTTACTTTGAAACATTTAAAGGAGAAGAAAATTAGCCGCCGTTTAACAATTCGCGATCGCAAGGGGCGTTGTTGTATGAGACGAATTCCTGCGATTTCCATATGAACAGTCATTCAGTTGCTCTGGAGACGTCTTTAATGTAGCGTGTGGCATTGTAACGTTCCTTTTTTAATGTGGCTTATTAATTTTAAAGAAGAAAATTTTTTATTCTGTCTTATGCACGCGAAAACAAAATGGTATCTTTTTTTTTTTTGGAGAAAGAACATCCAAAACACATCGGAAAAATATTTGTAAATAAACAGAAAACAAAATATGTATCTTCTTATTAGAGTTCAAACCTAACGCCAGAGAAATCGTTTTGCTAAATTTAATGATGTAACATGAAAGACCTATTTAAACTTTACATTCCATAGTTTTATTAATCATATTACTTCAAAAAGTATACATAAGCCCATAATTTTATATCATTTAATTTTGCAAAAAAAAAATTTTTTGACAACAATTTTTATCAAAAAAATTTTAAGTCTCAATAAAAATCGTTATTTATAAACTAAAAAACTCAAAATAAAAAATGCTTACGAAAAAAACGCTTCTAAAAATTCCTTAACTAAAATAAAAAACTTTCATGTTTTTTTTTTAAATTCTTAATCGAACGTAGAAAACCATTCTATAGAGAACTATCTTCAAATTATTGTTTTACAATCTTGAGGCCAGTGTCCAGAACAATCACAAAATGCACAATAAGGAGATTGTTTTTTTAAAGATAAATATATATATTGAAGAATAAATATAGGAAGAATATACAGAATAAATATATTGAAGATTATCAACTAATAATAATAGGAAATATCAATGAAAACAATATATTTATTCTAAGNTGTTGAGCGCATGTAAATTGAAGCACCATATGCTCGCTCTGAAGCATCACAGGATATGTGGAATTCGATGTTTGATAAATTCGAAACTCCTATCCACCTGGAAATTTTTACATCCTTTAATAATGACAGTTCTGTACTCCATCTGTTGTATTTCGATGCCGATGCCCGGTGGTAATATCTCATCCCATTGTATACCACAAAACCATGTGTCTTGAAACATTATCTTCCCCAAAACTAAAACTGGTGCGAAGAGGCCTAGAGGATCATAAAATTTTGCTATTGATTGCAAAAGAGAACGTTTTGTAGCGGGGTTGCTGTTTAAATTTAGCAAAATTTCATCTATGTTTTGATTAAATGTGTCACTTTCAGTATTCCAATTAACTCCTAATACCATAGATTCTCGTTTAAAATCAGTTTCGTTTTGATTCCAGATTTCTTTTAATTCCTTGGAGTTACTGTTCCATTTTGCTAAAGTTAGTTTTATAGGTGACATCAAATCCCGAATTTCATGGTAAATCTTTATAGCATAACTTTCTGTATTTACTGTCATGATGAAATCGTCCATAAAAATATTCCGTTTAAGGTGTTTAGAAGCAAGTTTATGAGACTCTGAGTGCATTTCAACTGATTCTTTTAATGTTGCTGATAGTAAAAAAGGGCTTGATGTTAAACCGAATGGTAAACGAGAAAATCGATACGTAATTATGTTATCTTCTAGTATTCTGTTTGTACCATCAGCATCATTTTCTATTTCAAACCACAGAAATCTAGTTGCATCTCTGTCATCTTCATTCAAAATTAGCTGCAAAAAGGCTTGGACTCCATCACATGTAATAGCATATTTACAAAATCGAAATCGTAATAATGTTCCTAGAATTTCGGGGAGTAAATTTGGACCTTGTTCTAATACGTCGTTAAGAGAAACAGAAAGACTCTGTCGTATGAGAAGAGGCATCGAAAACTACTCTCCACTTAAGTGAGTTATTTTTTTTTTGTTTTTTAACTATATGATGAGGTAAGTAAAAAACTTTGTCATGGGTTTTGGGTACAGGAACCACCTTTTCAACATGTTCCTTTGTAATATAATCTTGCATCTGTTTAGCATAAATGCTTTCTAATTCTGGTTCATCTTTCAATCTTTTAGACAACAGTTTTAGACGACTCAGTACAATATAATAGTTATCTGATGAAAGGTCAGGTTACCCTGGAAACATCAGGTTTCCAGGGTAGTTTCACCACTCGTCTTTCATCTACTAATTCATACGAATCATAAAATTCTTGCATAATTTCGCTATCACGGAATGACATATTTCTCTCTTGCGAAATATTTATACCAATAGTTTCTAAATCCCAAAAACCTTTTACCTCTTCATCAAATTGATGTGATAAATTGTTTGTGGTAACGTTATGCACTGAAGAGGCGTTAATACATTTAGTTATATAGTGCAAGAACGACGCTCACTTAAAATCCAACCGAATTTAGAAGGCATTAAAACAAATGACTCGGATAATCTTGTCGGACTTACAGAGTATACCACGTTCCAGTAGAAATCAGCGCCGATTAAAATTTCCATAGGTAAATTTTGGAAATTATCGTAAGAATCAGCCAATTCATAGTTTTTCTTCATGGCAAGATCATGAATGTCTTTTGGTACACTAGGGTGTGATGCGTACGTGTTAAAACTTTCAAATGCTGTAATATTACAAGGCTAGAGAGAATAGAAGGGCTGGTTCACTCCGCTCTTAGAGCTGAAGCTACGATTTCCCTCCTCATGACGTCACTGTGTCCACAGATCTCGGAGATCGCATATTATGATAACTTTGCATCTGTCTCTTTGTAAAAATAAGTTGGACTTTTTCCGGTTATTAGCCTTCAAACTTTACGCAATTAACACATTATTTCCGTTCATAAACATAGTTCAAAAAAACTGTCTTGGCCATTATATTAAAAAAAAATACCATTTTAAACTTATAAAAATGTTTTGCTAGTTGGTGAAAATGACACGATAAATACTTTATTTTAAAAAGTTCAGTTTTAACTTTAACTATTAAGAAAAATGAAGGCATATATCGACACTTTTTTTATCTACATATTCTTTTATAAAGATAAGTTAAGTTAAATTTAGAATCCCTGATTTTAAAATATGTCGTTAATAGCAATTTGTTCATACTTAATCATTAGGAAACATCAACCTTAAACGCTAATTACTGAAACAAAATAATAATTTAGGTTCATAATGACATTAGAAATTTTACAATTGTTTATAGACATTTAAATTTACGATGATATAATTTATAGATATTTAAATTGAAGAGAATATAATTTTTAAAAAAAATCATAAATATTTAGAATAACTACATTAAAAAATATGTTATGAAATTAGGAGAATTTCAACTATATACTATATATTTTATTTATACTTTTTACTTACATTTTAATTTTCTTTGACTTTATCTATTTTTTAATTCTTTTCACCTGCCTTTCTTTATGAAGTAGCGAGGCGGTTTCTATTTAGATAATGAATTTTTATAAAAGTTCTTTACGACAGAATAAACGTATTGCGGTTTTATATTAACTGTGTCATTTCGGAATCCATTCTTTACATAGTTGTTCATTTACTTTAGGGAACACGCGAAAAATTATACTTTTTCCTTTTGTTTTTATATCAGAATTTTTGCAAGTTGCAATCGCGCAAACTGGCATTTCGATAATAGTTTTAAATTCTTGTAAATTCACTGCAAAAACTGAGGAAAGTCATTATAGAAAATAACAAATGTCTTAGAATATCTAGCAAAAAGAAATGATCCAATATTAGTAAGAGCTAGTAAGGCCGAACGCTCCGTTCTTGAAGTGCGAGCTTTGCTCCAAAGTGACGTCACTATAGGAAAAATCGGAGGATTGGCGCGGCGAGAGCTACTTCAAAGGAGTGAACCAGTCCTTCTATTCTCTTTAGCCCTGATATACAGCAGAGTCAATTGACTTGCTAGGTTGATAAGCATGTTGTGAGGAGGACAGTGACTTATCTATTTGTACAGAGTCTCTAAAATATCTGTCAATAAGTTTTCAATAGCTTTCAACAGACAGGAGGTGAGGCTAATTGGTTAAAGTGATTTAGCCTCAAAGTAATTCTCCTTACCTGATTTTGGGGTGAAAATTACTCAGGTAGTCCTCCACGAATATATTCAAAGGCTATACAGGCTCGAAAGATCATACATAGAATAAGGGTTAGTATGTATGTCAACCTCTTCAATAAGCATTATAGGCGTAATGTCACCCATACCTGGTGACTATTTCCCTATTTATCTTATTTAACAAATCTAAAATGTATTTATCTTATCTAAAATGTGTTATATTTATCATATTTAACAAAGTTAGTGACTGAATTCTTAAATTCAAATTAAAAAAATAAATTACATCATATTGAATTGACAAATCTGTAAGAGATTTCTTACTGTATTTGATAAATGTTAAAATAGTGAAAAACCCCAATACAAACTTTTTTTAATTCTTTTTTCTTTCATAAAATATGCAAGAGTACTAAAAATTTTCATAATGAATCCGGTAAAATAAGACTTCCTATAAAAAGCTTTAAATATTTTGTGTAATTAGTGGACGGTCCCTCAGTCATTTCAACTTTGATAAAAAGAAATCTCATTTAAATCTTATTAATCAAAAGAGAAAAATTCTGAAGTGATGACTGTTCTGCGGGTGCAAATATCCTTCCCAACGAATCCAGCACAGTGCATGCGGATCCGCAAGTAATGCATCCATTAGGATTGGCGCTTTCCTAAGATGTGTACGACGGTATGCAGGAACAGATAGTGGCTCAATGAGTTGTGAAAATGTTAAACAGAACATAGTGAAAAACATGCTTTATACGTAATTTATGGTGACAATTAAAGAGACAAAGAAAAATCTCTTTTTGGAAAATTAGCTTTTTTTTTTTTTTTTTTTTTTTTTTTTTTTTTTTTTACGAACACCCGATATAAAAAGCACCTTTAAGTATTTTCTGAAAATGCAAAGCATCCGGTCTTTATCCATCAACCAATAAACGCATTCAAAATTCTTCGATTGGTAAACAAAAAGTTTCAGAACAAGAAGAGTTTTGGACAATGAAGGCTTTTAATTAGGACCGATCAAACTTCTTCATCAAGTAAAAGCAACGATGCAATTAAGGAAAAAAAATTTTTTTTTTAAAAATGGTAAGAAAAAGATTTTTGTTCATATTTATTCAAAGTTGGTTATAATTTTGCTTACGTGCATCTGCTGACATTCTGTTATGTATTTTTTTTCTCTCTTTCTGTGTTAGAGAGAATTAAATGTCCCAAAGGCGGCGTGCATCATAACATATTTTTCTTGTTACCTCTACGATTTTGTACATATGGTCATGACTAGGACTGGGCTATAAATCGATATATCGCGACATATCGATTTAACGCCTATATCGGCAAAACATTGGTATTTTAAAAAG
>NC_092211.1:86348297-86468273 GCF_043381705.1 Parasteatoda tepidariorum
AAGGGTTAGCAGCTAGGGCGTAGATTGAATTTTCTGTTTATCTTTGAAAATCGTAAATAAATATAATTATTTTACTTCAATGACTGAATTTAAAAAAAACGGGATATTTATTTAAAAAAACGAAACTTTTAGAGAATCGGAGTTTTTGATAAAAAGGCTGAAATTCGAGAGACAAAAAAAAATCTCATCCCTGCATTAAGGTCAACCAGTTTTATCCCAAGGAAATGATTTTTAGAGAAACTTCAGAGGGAGGAAAAGGGACTTCAACAATTTCCCTCCGCGGAAAATTAAATTCCTCATAAAACATTTTAACTTGGGCAAAAAAAATTTCAGCGGAAATTAGCGGGAAAAATGGAAAAATCTGAAAAAAAGCGGAAATCCGCGAATCCGCGGAAGAATCTCATCCCTGATAGTAATTGTATTTCATGAGCTTTACTTTCTTTTACACTATTTTATTGAATGTTAAAATGAATGCAATATAGAATTTAGTTAATTTAAAATTAAGTTTTTTTTTATTCTAATACTTTTAATCAAAAAATTATTCTAAGATGGTTCATACATTTTTCATTTCTATTTATCCGGTTGCTAATTTTAATAAGTTTGATGCAGTGAAACACAAATAAAAATTAAACAAAAGCTTGAACATGTACAAGACATTTATTGAACATATACACAACTACAATCAATAAGCAAAAGCACATTTTACAATTCAAAAGTGCTTCTGTGCTAGACTATTTTTTTACAGATATATTTTTAAGTAACTCAGTTTTGTTCATAATTCTAATTTGATATGATCTAACTAATAAGGCAAATTGTTCAAAAGGAATACTGCTAATTGTTTTTCTTTATTTGTTAGCGTTAGTTGGAACTTTTTTTTTTTTAAACTTTTAACACAGCAATGTTAGACAGCACCAGGATTAAAGAACAAAGAATTGTGCATTAACACTTAACAAGACAAAGCACTTTTCATTATCTACAATCTATTAAATTGGTCCAGAGATTATTAGCATAATTAGGTAGCACATGTAATAGGAGGCATTGCAGTTAATTCAACATGTCAAGCTAATTAAATTTGCATACCGGTAGCAACAAATAACATGTTATTAATACGGAGTTTTAACAATAGCAAATATGAGAGTGTAGTAAAATATCACATAAACTTGTAAGATTTAGTAAATCGTAAACTTTAAAATCAGTAAAAGTTGCACAATTTATCTGCACTGCAGATATATGCATTAGCATCAGCTGTATAATTATATAAAAACATGTCTGCAGTTGTGCTTTAAAAAGAAGCTAATTTTTGTGCAATAGACTACGAAAAGAGATTTTTTTGATCTCTTTCGTTCAATTCTGCCTGTTCGATACCCTATGCATGTAAATAACACACTGAATAAATGTTTCTCAAAGAAATAAAAATGATCAAAAATAAAATAGAAAAATAAGTTTTGCAAGTAAAATTATCCCCCTGCAAAAGAAAAAGTTCAACGCTTTAATCAAAGAATCAATGGATTCCACAGGAGCTTAAGTTAGAGCGGTTTTGGCAACTCATCCAGAGAAATTTTCCTTGCATTCATTTTCAGAGATGGAATGGGCTTTTTGGCGAACTTCCTCGCAGTGCCTCTCCTGAAAAAAAGACAAATTGATGAAATCAAAGCTGTAACATCATATCGTACAAGGAAAAATAAATGAGAATTAAATTCCAGAAATATTAAACATTTAATTTGCACACCTCAATTCTCTTGCAGTTTCAAGAATTTATATCCGATATACATGTTTTCTTATTCAATAACAAAGGAAATTGTTTGCTATTTAATTTAAAAAATGTATACAATTTTTTTAACTTTGCCTCTTTATACGAAAAGAACAAATCCACAAATGTGCTAAGTGATCCAAGAATTTTTTATTAAAGAAAAAAAAGCTATAGCTCATTCTTAAACAGGAACACAAAACATTTTATCAAAAACTATAATTTAAATATATTTCACGTAAAATAACGAAATTTTTTTTTTACTTAAGTTCTTTGTTCTTAAGTACCACGATCATTCAATGCAACTAAGGACAGATCTAAATATCTGTTATAAAATTAGTTGCTACTTTTAACTTAATAAAGGACTTTTTCTTCTTATGGAAAAAATTTACAATTGTGTATGAGAGTATTTAATGTATTGAATATTGCCAACTAAGATATTGAAGAGAAATGAAATTTGACAGAAAATGAAATAATTAAAAATAACTTTGACTGAAAAACAATGAATGATTAAATTTTATTTTTAAAAACAAGAACTTTAAATATTAAATGCATGTGTGTAACCATAAAGCTATTGCATCAATATTAATACTTGAAAACTGATGAGATTATAAAGAACATTCATAAGAAAATGTAATAAAATCATTAAAAATAAAAAGTATTTAAAAAGCATTGTTATGTTTTCTTTAAAAAAACAGATACAAAGGCATTAAATAAATTAGAAATTTAAAAATGTTAACATGAATGGAATGTTAAAAACTTAAAAGCTGTTCCCATGGCATGATTAAAATTAAAATGCATAACAAGTATAAGTAATGCTGATAAATATTTTCACATTATCTTTCATTTTTATATAAATTTTTAATTCGCGTGAATAAAAAAAGTATGTGCACATTTTAACTGCCATTAACTTTCAAAACAAACAAATAACTTAATAAACTTTCCAACTGTCGAAATTATGCAGATAATAATCTTCAAAAGTCAAAATAATCAAGAACTAAAATGAAAATGAGAAAGCTTTTTTTTTTTAATAAGTAAAATAAAAGTTAAATTCAAAATTGTTATGAGATACATTACTTTAAATATTATAGCATTTAACAAATAATTCAATTCTGACTCTTGAATTATAATAAACATTAGATTGTAATATTTCTAAAAATTACTTAATGTAGGATAATAGGAAATAAATAGGATAAATTTGAAATTTATGCATAGGAATTTTAGATATTTTTTTAAAATTTATTTTTTAATTGTTTATTTACAACAACAGTATCATACATTATGTATCAATAACCACTGTCACTGGGTCAACTCACCATCTCACTACTCTTAAAATCAGTAAATATTTTCAAAAAATCGTTAAAAGTTTCAATCTAATACAATTACAATAAGAAAATTTAAAAGGATTTGTATAAGACTATTGCTAATATTTTAAGTTTGACGGCCAGGCAAAATACAAATTTGCATAAAAGTATATTTGATAGCATTAACACAATATAACAATATTTTATACATTTTATCACTCTATAAGTAATCATTGAAGTTCAAAAATATAAAAACTTCTTTAATAGTACTAATGAATTACAAAATATTGAAAGTTTCTTTGCATAAACTTCAAAATAATCCTTGCATAATAATTTGATTACAATAACATTTAATTACGTTTAAATTACAACTAGGTATATCAAATTTAGAAATCACTTTTGTATCCCTATCTAAAATAAATTTTCTCTTCTGCTTTTTTCTTCATAAACCTTTTTAAACAATTTAATTAAAATCAACTTTATAAGAGTCATACATACTGTTACTGAAAAAAAAAAGGGGATTAGAATTAGTATTACTGAATACGCTGTTGAACAACCTATTGTTAAAACTGCTAATATATAAGTTATTTTTAAACCTTTTATAGCTTGAATAAGAAAAAAAAAATGAGATTTAATGGTAATACAATTGCAATTCTAACAAAATATAAAGCAATTAAAAATCTTTTCAAAAATGTTAAATTTGCATACAATGAAATTTATTTGAAGGACTTTTTGTGAGAAAATGACAAGCGACGAAAAGAAATTGTATTATAATGATTTAAAACAAAAACTAATTAAGTAAATATTTTTAATGATAAATAGCAATAATTCAATCTATATATTTTTAGAACTTTAAAATCCACTATAGGAAATTATTAATATTATTTTTCCACCTGTTATGTTATAACACAGCTGTTAGAAATCACATATGAGCTTACCATATGTGATTTGCTTATTTTTACTGAAAAGGGATATGACCTATGCCACAAGAGACAAATTTTGTTACATTTAAAATTTTGTTATAAATGCTAAAATGAAAAAAGTAACACAAAAACCACCAAAAAAAATTTTGCTTTTAGAAACTTGTTTCTGTCCAGGAGCTTCAGAGGTTTTAGTTTTGTAAAATTAATTCGAAAAAAAAATTTTTTTTTTTTGCAAGGTGATATTTTTTATTTAAATTTATTTCTGAACTTAGAATACTTCAGAAAAATTTAAAGTTAACAAAAAAAACAAGGAGAGAATTGAATTGAATGTAAGTTTTAATGGCGCAAGGTCCAGAGAGGACAAGCTGGGCCAGACACACGGTTTTAAAAAACAAGGAGAGAGGAGGTTTTGATTTTCTTACTAGTTATTTGCTTATTTTTGCTAACAAGAGAGAAGGAGTTCAAAATATCCACACTCAGCACACAAAAAATTTAAACAGTCTCTAATATGCAATTTTAAATTAAGTATTTTAAACCTTATCAAGAATAAAAGGTAGAAATATATAGATTTATATTTATTTAGTAATATAAGATTTGGTGGAAAATTTTAATTGAGTAAAAAACAGCTTGTTACGTCAAAACAAGTTTTAAATTGCTTTAAATCATGAAAAACTTGCAAAAACTAATAAAAAGCCGAAATGCTGAGAGTAAAATATTTCATACAATTAGCATAACATATTCAAATTTAAGTGAATTTCAATGCAGCAGCAACCACAACCAAAGCTAAGCAAAAGCAGATTTGTGCAATTTTCAAACCACCAGGCAAGCATGCAATAAGAGCTTCTAATATCTACTAAAACAGGCTTTTTGACAGCTGCATTATCTTACATGCTCGTGAATTTTTTCCAACATAGCTTGAACCTGACTGGCTCGATTACGTTCTGCATTAGTCAGTTTATTTTGTATCTGGTTTAATCTACTTCCAATCTCGAGCTGGTTAAGCTCATTCATTTGACGTACTTTGAATATCTGCAATGCAAAGTGATGGACACACAAAACATAAATGAAACAAAAAAAGCAAGGTTAAAATTGAGGACACACTGAAAATTCAGTATCCCTTCAATATTTAGGCATTGTTTTCAAAAACTCAGCTTAAATAAAGATTTTGCTAAAAAATATTTATTCTTAAATATTTAAAATATGAATGAAAAAGTTTTGGTTAAAAAATGTCTTTGAAAATTAAAACAAATTAAGATGAATAAAATGTCAATATATTTAAACTAAATCTCTATGCATTTAGCTTGATACACTTAATTTAGATTAATCAATATTTTCTTAAATATGCATAAAATACTGCATTACATATTATGTATACTGTAAAAAATATTTTCAAAACAAAATTTAAAAAATTTAGTACACTACTTGGTCTTGGAAGAAAAAAAGTTAAAAATACATTTCTTCAGATTAATAATTTGTGTACAATTTTGGAAAATATTCATGCCTAATATTAATAAAGTAACTGTTCAGTGCATCCTGAATTAAAAAACTGAAACACACTGACAAATCATAAATAAAAAGCGTCTGAAACAGAATTACACAATAAGATTATTTGAACAGGAAAATTTTATAATAGGAAACTAAAAACACAGGTAAATTTTAAATCCACTGTTAATTAATAATTGATTTGAAAACGAAATGTCATTATTCGTAATTTTTTTTTTTAAACTTGTAACTTCAATTCAAAATTTTTTTTAATTCAAAACTTTTTTTAATTCAAATTTTTTTTTAATTCAAAACTTTTTTTTTTCACAGAGTAAAATTTTTAATGTTTAAAAATATTAATGCAATTCAATTTTTAGTTTCCATATGAAAATACTCTCCAGAAATAACCAATCAGAAAATTTAAATCAAGCATTTTTAACTTTATTTTTATTGATAAACTAAAATTTTNGTGAAAATTTAGACATAATTTGTGAAAATTAAAAATTATATTAAAATATCAACTCAAAAATATGGTAAAAATATGGATTTATCGTTTTCAAGGGATACAAAAATAAAATTTTAAGAAAAAATATTTTGTGAAACTACCATTTTTTATAAAGTTAAATTTGTGAACGTACCGCTAAACGGTAGTAAATTAGGCCTGGACAGACTCCTGAATACTCTCCAGAAATAACCAATCAGAAAATTTAAATCAAGCATTTTTAACTTTATTTTTATTGATAAAGTAAAATTTTTAGAATAAATAGTTTTAAGAATTTCAAAATAACTACCATGTAAAAAGTTTTAGTTTCTGTATGTTTTTATTATAGGAGTACATACTGAACTGACATTTTATGCTCAACAAACAAAATAATTCAACAAACTTTAACAAAAAAAACATAACTTCAAAAAGCAAAGAAAAAAGAAATCATAATCCACTATTTTAGATTATACATATTTTGCAAATAAGATATACTTTATATCTTATTTTGTCAAACCAATTTTCTCAAATTAAACACTATTTCAAAATTCGAAAATATTTTTTAAAACAAAATTATCAGAAACAAAGCAATATCCGGAAAAAGAAACTATACTAAGAACACACATGACAAACAATTGCAGAGGGACTTAAAATATAAAAGGATTCATTTCTTTTATGACACAGTAATACATAAAAACAGTTTGTGTCTATTATAAAATTACATTTTTTATATAAAATGGTTCTAAATATTTCATTCCCCCAAATGAAAATGATCATGTTCTCAGTTTTAGTTTACTGCTCATAAGTTGAAATGTTCACAATTACTAGTCCATAAAAAATTTTATGGAATAAACTCCTTTAAATTTTTTTTTTTGAAACTAAATAAATAATTTCATTTAACTAAAATAAACAAAGTTTTATAAATTGAATAGATAAATTATTATTATTAAATAGATAAATGCCATAAAATGATTTAAAAAAGTGAATTCAAATAACTATAACCAATGTCTGTACCTTCCAAAGGTTTACTAAATTACATTAAAACCTATAAAATTTCTAACTTATACAGTGCTTTCAGAACAGAAAAAAAAAAAAAAAAAAAAAAAAAAAGGGNAAAAAAAATGGGTGAGAATTTCTCACCCTTTCTCAAAAACAGGGTGAGATTTCAAAAAATTAAAAAAAACACAAATAGACTTAACACAATAGAAATTTTTTTTCTCTTTAATTATAATACATTTTTAACATCTTCTAATTGAATATTTTTGCTGCATCATCATAAGGAAAATGTTCTATAACTACTTTTTCATCAGCTATTATATATATTTGACTGAAAAATATCTGTATTTGCTTCATTTGTCCGCTTACGGAGTAGAAGATGTAACCTTAGCAAGTATTTGTCCATCTTACATTCATGCACATAAAATGCAAATGTCTTACATGAAGAAACCTTACCTATGATGAACACGTGGTTGCCAAGAAATGTGTCATGAAAGGGGTTCGGGGAGGGGGGGGGCACCGGTTTTGAACAATACTGGTAAATAGGGAAGCTAGATAACAAGAACCGATGTTCAAAATAATGAAAGATCAAGGAAGAAAAGTGAAACGAATTTTATTCAAAATGGCAATAGACGAAATTTTTTCCAAAATTCGCGCATTTTGAAATTGATTAACAGAGTGCGCGAACTTCTCGCATTTATAATTTTTTATTGCGAGAAAAGAAAAAATATGCGAGATTCTCGCACTGTAATGAAAACACTGTTATAAAAACCAATTGGCACTGTTTTAAAGAAATGTATTAACTAGCAATAACTTAAGAGAACACAAATGAAATTTATAAAATATGATACCATTATAAAAAAAGTAAAGTTATTTTACATTTAGCTAAAATTTTTCAAGTAACTTACATGTTCCTTTGACTTTTCTTGGATTTCCTTAATTACAGCATCTCGATTTGATTGAGCTACCTCTAACTTCTTAGTGCTTTTCTCTCGCAAACTTTCAGTCTGTTCCTCCATCTGTTTCTTGATTTCTAGAATATGCTTGTCCTGAAAAATTAATGATTACGCCATTAACTCAGATACTGCAAAAGAAAAAATTATTGTAAAAATGTTCTTCATTAAAAATATATTCCTAGCAATATTTTGCTATTTTAGAAGTTAGATCACAAGAATACTGCAAAAAAAATTTGGAGTCAGAAATGTGAATTTATATATGAACAAATCCATTTGATCAATAAAAAAACTTTCTATAAAAAAAAGTTTAATAGTAATTTAAATGCGTCATTGTATAAGTTTTTAACGCCAAAGTAAGCAAAACTTTAAATAAACAATTGTATTTATAAATCTGAGAGGGGAAAAAAAATTGAATTTTAAATTTGTAAACATCCCAGCCTTTATAAATTGAGTATTTACACACAGTTTATACACGACTTTAAATCTACACTTTTGGTAAATTAAAGAAAGAAATGTCTCAAAAGATTGTACCTTTATAACAAAGTATAAAAAGATTTTCATTACCAAGCATGAAAACATTTAGATTTTAAGATCATTTAAATGAGGACTTTTTGTGCATATTTTTAAACTTACACAAATGCACAGAAGATATAAATTTTAAATTTAGTTGAAGATTACCATTACATACACCACAAAAGAACCATACAATAATTTAGAAATACAAAAAAATAAATAGCTCAGACGTCTCAGTTCCCTGACTTGCAGTTTCTGGAGTGCCCCTCCAAGATGTTGGAGACTGGAGTTCGGAAACAGCCAAAAGTTTAATCTGTTTCAATATTAGGGGGAAGAGTTGAAATATTCTATTCTTTGTTATTAACAATTTTGTATTGAATTGAAATGTTTTTAAAACAATTTTTTTAACAAAAAATATACTGGTCAAAAAAAAAAAAGAGGGGGGGGGGGGGANCAAATAAGAGAATAAGCCATTGTGTGATAGCTAATGGGAACTTTAATTCTTTGGAATGATATAAAGAGCATGAAATGATCCTTCAGAGCAACAATTTGATGACATCTAAATAACAAAACTGATAGATTGGAAATGATATGGGATGTTTTATATGGTGTGAGGTACTCCCAAACTGCTAAGACACCTGTTTCGCATGGATGCAATGATGTTGTCAATGAGACTGAGGAATAGTGTTCCACTTGTGTGAGGCGTGATACTGTAACAAGAGGCCTTGGTCTCTCAGAAAAGCGTCGTTCGAGTGCGTCCCAAACAAATTAGGAGCAGGAGTGTATGCTGGCCACTTCATACAAGATTTAGATTCAAGAAAGCTCTCCACAAGAAAAGCTGCAAGAGGTCTGAATTATCTTGTATTAAAAGAAAGGAATCACCAATGGCTGCTGCAAAAGATAAGACTTATGTCTGAGATCTAAGGGTCTCATCTGTATAACTTTGAGCAGTCAAATTTCAATTTTGAACGATTAGAGGTCAATCTGTCCACCTATGCTGATTCCAGTCCATATAATCAAAATAGCTTGCCTTAAGATCTTTCCAGAACAAATATAAGGTTATTTTGAGTGCCCCTTAGTTGCCATAACAAAACAAGTCTTGTCTCAATAAAAACTTAATCGGGTCTCGCCCGCAAAACAGCAGTTGACTCCAGTCATTTGCATCCATCATTTTTTTTTCAAAACAAAAATCGAATGTGGAATTTCACAGCCGAGACCGTCAGAAACGGCAGCTTCTATGAGATAACAATTTCTGCACTTTTGGACATTTTTCTGGTTTTAGACTTCACGAATGTTGATTTGCGTATGAAGTTTTGTTTTCTGCAACACTTTATACAATAGTTGTTTTATTTTACATTAATTATCGGAAGAAATATATCAAAGAGTTATGAAGTCACATGAAAACTATGAGCTGGATTATGTGAAAAGTTATGTCTAACTACTATTTACTTTTCAAAAGTTTAAGAAAACTAGAGCTCCAAAAATTCTTTGATTCCTACTGTGTTAAGTATTTTGTTAAAGTCTATTTAAAAGTAACTCATATACAACACCTTAAAAGAATTAAAATAGAAAATTGCAACCAATTCTCGATTATATATACATACTTTTATGTAATATGATTACATACTTTTGTCTTCTAATTTTTAAGACAGACTGATATTGTGTTTATTACACTAATTTAGTAATTATCAAGTAAAATAAAATCAAAATTCATTGAAACCCTTAAGAGCTTACTTTTTCTAATGATGCGGTCTGAGAAAGTTATACACCCTTAATTTAAATAATAAATGAAGATTGTCATATTATCAAGATCAAGTGCAATTACTATGACGAACATTTGGCAGAGTTCCACCTGGGAATAATAAAAAAAAAGGCCAGACACTTCCTCACAGAAAAAGGCACTTTAGTTTTGAAAGGGCACTCACTTAACACCGTAAAAATTTATCAAAATGTATTATGTAATAATTGAATTTGATCAACAAGTTTCAAATTATCTTTTACTATTTAATGTATGCATTTTAGAAAAGTATTTCACACTCATTATCAAAATAAAAGAAAACTTTGTAGTTAACAGGAAAATAATTAAAAGCACACTAGAAGACAATCACTGTGCACAAATTTTTTGCAAAAAGTAAACNCAAAAAAAAAAAAAAAAAAAAAAAAGATTGGAGGGTAACCAAGTTGATAGCTTTTGTTCTATAATTCAAACTGAAAATAATGAGAAAATAAGCATTTAAAGGTGAATTTTTAAAAAAAATAAATAACTTATTTATTTAAAAACTCATTTTAAAATCGCTCCTCTGCAAAAGGAGATACTTAAAACTAAACCAGTTGAGAATAATCCAAACAAAATAAATATTTGTAATAATAATAATCAGAATAAAACCTATAAACACATAATTTTACCACAGAGTAATTATTATTTAAACAGTGAATTAATTTTTTAAAAATTTTTACAAAATGGGCAAGGAGGGCGCATCAAAGGGCAGGCTGCACTTTTAAAAGACGCTTAAGGAGAAAAATGCATCTATCAATGCAAACATCCAAAACAGAATATGTAAAAATAATCACTTTAAAAAACACAGCTTACATGCTCTCTTAGCTTCTCTTTTAGGGAGTTTATTTTAGCTTCACGCTGTTCCTGAGCAGTCATCAACTTCTTATTAATAGCTTCCAATTTCACTTCCTTGTCTGGAGAATCACCCTGCTTTCGTTTTTCATCAACCTTCTGAACCTATACATAGAACAAAAATAGTCAATGATTATAAAAACTAATAAGTACAAGAGTATAAATCCACATTTTTTCCCCAGAAACATTTCAAAATCTTTTTCTAATAACAGGGATGAGATTGACCAAAAGACAAAAAAGCTGAATTTCCACACGAGTAAATTTTACAAGTGTGCAATTGTTTAATAATAAACTCCAGACAATTTAAGATAATAAATAACTATGCGCTGAGGCATAAATACAAATCCCGATATTGGATATTTAAATAGAGTGATTACGAACCCCAATGTCTTACTTTTAAATCATATATAAATACGAAAATCGATGTTTGATATTATAACTGTATGAATGAATCACGAAATTGGATTCTAAACTTGCATGAATACGAATCACTACATAGGTTTTTAAAAACGCGTAAATACAAATCGCGATATCGTATTTTTAAATCTCGTAAATAAGAATATCAATGTACGATATTTAAATAGAGTGAATAAGAATCGCAATGCGTAACATTCAAATCGCGTAAATACAAAAAGCTATGTTTGATATTAAAATCGTGTGAATAAGAATCTAGATATTAGCAGATTCTGGGCTTTGGACATCTAAAAGGCTTGTTTGAAGCCTTACAAAAATAAGAGCCATCTGGTGGGTGGGTAAAAATCTTATCTTCTGCATGTAAAAGGGGAGAAAATAGCTAAAATAGGTAAAAATGCGGAAGAGTTGGCAGCTATGCAGATTGAATTTATTTCAACAAGTAGATTTTCTGAAAAAAAAAAAACAGAATATTTTTTTTAAAAAGTTACTTTTAGAGAATCGGAGTTTTCAATAAAAAGGCTGAAATTCAAGAGGCTGAAATCAGCTAAAAAGCGGAAAAATCTAATCCCTGTAATAATTTTACTGGTATAATACAGAAATACTCTTTAAAATATTAAGAACTTAAATATTACTTGACGTGTTTTTCCAACTCATCAAATTAGAAAGTTACTTTGGTCACAAGAAAGGTTTAAAGTGTATATTTTTTTTCTCTATAAAATATTATAGCACAACTTTTCTAATCTATAATACAAAAGCGTATCTCTATTATATATTTACAAAATAATAAAAATTAGTTTGATTAAATATGTTTCACTTCTTACAAAACAAAGAAACATCTCGTTAGTTACAAGGAAGGACAGAGACAATTAAAATATTTTCTGAATTGTTCAGAATTAAAATAGTAGCCAACATTTCACTGACTTTATTTTATTACAAGATATCCAGACCGCTTGACATGCACTTTCACATACCGTTGTAGGCAAGTTTCTGATTTAGTTTCTTTCAAGTGAACAAAACTTTATTTTGAATTTAATATTTATTGAACTCAAAACAAATATTTTTAGTTCATATACAGGGTATCCGCACACCTGGAAAGTCATGAAAATCATGGAAAGTCACGATTTTAACTATTTTTTTAAAAAAAAAAAAAATCAGGGAAAGCCATGAATTTAGGTTGCCGAAAATTTTTATTTTTAAGATGGAATCCCCCCCCCTTTTAATGGTATTCCGCATATCTGACTTTGTAACAAAATCCCAACTCAGTGTCATATTTTATTAAAATATAAAAAGTTTTTATCATGTTCTTTAAAAATTATGGTGTTCTTTCTAAAAATGAAAGAGCTCTGCTATTATTTTTTCAGCTATTTTATTGCTTCAAATCTTCCTTTACTCCTTTTTAAATTTAAAATCAAATATGAAGATGCAGAGTATAACAGTTTTGGTTATACCTATCATTTCAATTAATATTATTATAATGCTTTTCAAATTTATTATTCTGTTTTTGTAGGAGAAAATAGTAACTTCGTTAAGCCATGAAAAGTTCTTGGAATTAATCATGGAAAGTAATGAATTTGAAAATTTAAAATGTAGCAGATACCCTGCATATATTTTTGTTAAACATCACATCTTTATACAAAACAAATGCAACTTTTACAGAAATTTATTTGGTGAAATCTTTCAAATAAATACTTTTTGGTATTTATTGCAGAAAATACTTTTATAGTTATCTGCACAAAGTCTAAATTAAATTTATATGTATATTAGCAGATATGTCTAACTTTAAAGACTAAAAATTTACACTAGTACAAACACCAACTGTATGATTACAAACTTCAGTATCTGTGCTTGTTATTTTTATTCTTAATTTTATGCATATTATTTTTATCTATAAGACTTATTCACTCTAAATCAGTGACTCATTTTATTAGTGCCACTTTTTTTTGGTGAGAGAAGGGTACTGAAATGTTTTACATTAACTTTTAGTAAAGTGCAATAAATCTAAATGAAGATTTAGGTATTTTCAGGCTTCAAAGTTGCTCAAAATAAAAATTACAACATTTAACAAAAAATTACGACAAAAACGATAGATTTTTTAGAGCAATACATACATTCAAACACACTACACTATTTAGAGAAACCGAGGGACTTAACATTGCGCTGCTATTTCCTTTTACTAAAAACAAAAAAATTTAAAAAAAATATTTGTTAAGCAAGTTTATCAGAATTGATTTTAAAAAGAAGTGACATTTTGAGCATGCAAAGATACAGTGAGAAATCTCAGAACATGAATTTTACTTTATTTCAGAAATGATCCCTCCATATGAAAATAGATTTAGATAAATTTAAAAGAAAACTAGTTATTTTAATGCAACAATAAACTACTTCACAATTTAATCATACATAGTGAACTTAGTAAAGAATGTATACAAAAATAAACAAATAAGAAAATGGAATATACAGCTGAAACTGGTAAAAGCATTTTATGATGTCTTCTTCCTTATCCCCAAAATTAGCCAGGCTAAACAATGTCCATGAAATTCATGACCTGGAGGAAGTCTGCCACCAAAAGTGGGTTACTTAGAATGTCCCTTTTGTCCAGTCCAAGACAGTCCAGGATATGTTGGGGAGAAGCCTGCATGTTGTGATAATTATTCTTTCCTTCGAGAGTAGAGTTAAAATCTTCCCAAACTGCCCCGGTGCCACACTATATGATGTTATTACCGTATGATTATATTACAGCACTGTTTATAGTAATAAAGACTAAGTTAAAAATACGAATTTTTTTATTTTAAGCAAAATTAAAGGCATTGAGGGGAAAAATTTGTTCTTATGAAACAAAAATTCATCTCACTTTCATAGAAGAGCGGCAGCACCCTAACATCTTTTACAAGAAATTTTTTTAAAAAATAAATAAACAAAAACTGAAAACATAACAGGCATAAAAATATGCCTGTGAAAGAAATAACACAAAATAAATTTACAATACAACATAGAATAGGAGCTGCAGCAGCATCTTTGATGCAGTATTTAACTCTATATCAGACATATTTCTTAGTTTAGCAAATGCGTAGTTAGATTATTTATTATATTAGAAAAAAATGTGAAAGAAAGGATTCCTTTCTTTCAAAAATTGACAATAATTCAGTTGCCTATATGTGACAGACACCTGCTGAGCATGAATTTAGATGCCTATGACTGGCTAATGATGATGAAAAGAGGCATAAAATGACAAAAACAGAAAGTGGTTTAAGAAGGATGGCCTTTATCAAATTACAAATACAGAGTGACTCCAAAAACCTTGGATAAGTATTGTTTAACATATTTCATTAAGCAAAAGGAAATCATTTCAGGCAATTATACATCAACCTGCGAGACCAAATGTAACAAAAATTGAAAGAACTACACATAATTAGTTAAAGTTTAGCAAAATAACTTTCACATTCAAGTTTCAACCTTATACTTTCTTTGGTGAAAGTTCTAAAATTCACCCATAAAAACAATTAAAAATTTATATATATATATATAAATTATACAGTAGGGAACCGATTATCCGGAACGATCGGGACCATCGCTATTCCGGATAACTGATTTTTCCGGTTTTCTGAATCGCTGCAACAAGCCGTTTTTTTTATTGTTAAACCCAAATAATAAAAAAAATTTTTGGAAATAATCTTAAAAAGAAGAAAAATCGATGGAGTAATAAACTAATGATTATTTCCAAAATGACGGTAAGGTAAACATCTTTAAAAAAAGAAAGAAAAATCCTAAAATCTTATAAGGGAAAAAAAAGTTTTTTTTAAAATGGCGGGAAAATTTATCGAATTTCTTTCCGGTTTTTTGGTTTTCCGGTTTTCTGATTTCCGGATAACGGGTTCTGTACTGTATATATATATATATTACTTTTTAATAATTCATTTGAAACAAAACTTTAAATTAACAAGAATTATTGAAAGTAAAACACATGAAATGATGATTTAGAGGAAATTGTAAATAGAGAAAAAGACCTTGTGACTGATTATACAAATACAAACTATGTTTCTATTGTAAAGTTTTTAAATAAGCTTTATTATTATTACAAAATACTTATAAAATCAGAAATTATTTTTTTTTACCTAAAATAATTTAATCAAAACAAATATCAATGGTAAGGTGCAATTAAATGCTTATTTTTTGTCGCCCTTTGTGTCATGTAGATTCCTTGTATTTTGGGCAATTTCACATCTAAAAAGTTACTTCATGCAAAAGGAAATCTTACTATTTCTCTAGCTTTTTCCTGAATTGTTTTGATGTGAGTTTCTCTGTTCTTATTCCAAGATTCTAACTTCTGTTCCAAGTTTTCTTTAGTAGACTGCATGAAATTTGAATTCACTTCTTCCTTCTTAGCATTTACTGCTTCCAAGTGACTAAGTTTCTCAGTAACATAATTCAGTTTCTGCAATTCTAGAGACTAAAAATAAAAATCAATAAATAAGATTTCCTCCTGCTTAATCTAATCTAAATTGCATAAACACCAATTGCTTAGCTAAATTTTTATACTATAAATGAGTTTCATGCAGTTTTAAATTCAACTTCATAAGTCTTATAACTTATTGCAAGTCATAGCGCACACCAATGAGACAATAAAATGAAAAAGAACGTTCATAATTGATAAATATCAGAATGCCAAAATAAATAAATTTTAAAATAAATGGTTTGTTATTTTTACTAATAACCATAGAGATCAATATTAAAAATAAACTATAACAAGTTTCATATGTAAAATTACTTTTATCATTTATAAACAAACTTACAGAACTCTAAGCCTTTCCTTTTCTAAGAATTCTTTAGTTTTAAAAATTAGTTACACATGACGAATAAAAGGTTAAAAAAAAAGCTTCCCAGCATAAGACTTTCACTCCTCAAACCAGCAATTTGAATATTAAGGGATTCATAAAAATTTCATGCAATTTTGATTAATTAGTCTGATTAATTGATTAATATATATATAAAAAAAACATAAATAGTAGCAACATATAGTCAATAGTTAAAATATGTCACTTATAAATTCCCTGTTTCTCTGAAAAACTTCATTAAATTCATCAATTAATTTTCAGTTAAAAAACAAAATTTTTTTGTTCTTGTTTAATCTTCAAAAAAAAAAGGTAAATAAATTTTATACAAAATCAAAATTATAAAATCTTTGACAAGGTAAGCGTTTTAAACTTCTATTTTAAAAAATTTTGTTGTATTGATCACATATTATATAAATTTAAGATTAAAGAATATACAGTTAATCAACATTGTATTTTGCTAGATTTATTTTTGTTTGAAAAATAAATTATCTAGGTTATGTTTTAAAATAAATTCTTTGAAATATCTTTTCTTACTAAAAAGAGAAAATTATTCACAATTTGAGAACTATTTGAATATTTGGTATTAAAACAATAATTCAAAAATAGTTGATTTTTCTTCCCAATATAAATTGCTTTATACGGATGAAAGATTAATGACTATAATTAATATTAGTTTCTTAAAGTTCATAATATTCCTAAGACAAGGAAAAAAACGGGTTTTCAGAAGAAAACTTTGTTTAAACTAGATTTTATTTAACCAGTCATTTTGGTTTAATTAAATCGAAATTGTTAAATAAAATACTTTATCCTCTAAATGAAAATTTTTTTTACAATATTATATAATAGCTTAATTACTCTTAACTATTAAATATTATCAATAAACAATTAAAATATATCAATTTTCTTTTCAAAAACAAGCTTACATGATAAATACCTGAACATACTTACATATCTAAACTTTACAAATAAAAATTAAATATCAAAATTATATATTAGATGTGTGTAAATGAAAGAGTTATCTTTGTCAGCAGGGGTCTGTCCAGACATTTTGTGAAAGGTCAGTTTTTCGTGAAATTGTGAAAAAATTACTCACATTTTTTCAATCAGGGTCCGCTTTTATGAATTTGTGCAAATAGGGTCCGTTATTACAAAAAAAAAAAAAACTTTTTCAAGGAGTTTTTAAATTGTAAAGATTATTGTTCGATTTACGAGATTATAGTTCGACAATTGTTATTCGATTAACAAAATAATAATGAAGATAAACAAATTTGTGAAGGGTCCGTTTTAAAGTTAAAATATGTTGTGAAGGGTTCGTTTTAAAGTTAAAATATTTTGTGAAGGGTTCGTTTTTATGAAAAGATATTTCGTGAAGGGTCCGTTAACGGACCCAAATTTCTTCTAAACAGACCCCTGGTCAGTATATATGAAAATATAATTTTTGAAATTTATTTTAACACAATGAAAACAAAACACTGCACAGAAAAAATGAACATTAAATAAAATAGACATTGATAATATTTTAAATGAATTTTGAATATTTTTAAATGCTCTTATTTAGGCATTGCATTTTGAAATTCGAATCATAACTTTCAAATAGTAAAATATAAAATTCAGAAAAGCACCTCATTTCCATCTACGCTTTTGATTGTACCAAGCACAATGCTGATTTTTAACAAGATAAAAAAAAACAACTTTTGATCTTGCCATACAACATTAATTTAGAAAACTACCAGAACATGGAATTTAAGATGGTCTGTTATGCATTATAAAAGTTTTTAGGGACATTATGACTTAATTTTAAATTTAATTAAAATTATTTTATAAATTCATTTTTGCAGAAGAGTAAAATTACAAATATGTTCATTTAAAGTAACTGCAAAATTTACATTAGCAGTTAATCTTCAAATTAACAATATTAAAAGAATATTGGAAATATTTACTTTTTTCATTTGGTCACATTCAAACTGAAGATATATCACAAACAATAGAACATTTAATTACTTTAAAGTTTTACTTAAAAAAACTCCCTGATTAGTAACAAGACATAGACAAACAATATAATTTTAACTTGCTGAGCATGTAATGTATTTAATTACACAATAAAACCACAATGACACTTAGAGGATCATAAATCTATATTGAAATTATGGGGGGAAAGACTAGTGAATATTGGTGATCGAAATGGGCTACAGGTAGCGTATAGCAGAACTCTTAACCTATGACTAATTCCGCATGTGGATCGCACCGACCACTGTGCTAACGCAAAATATCCTCAGTGGTAGACGAATCATGGGCTAGAGTCTTCTTGTCATCAGGCTAACTGCGCGAGGTTTTCCTTTTAAAGTAACGCAAATTAGGGTTAGTTCCATCAAGAAGTTCTCCACGAAGGCAATATTTCTCCCAATACTTGATCCAGGAGTTTCCTTGTCTTCTGGATGGGGTTCAAAATGACAAGTATACGGAGTTGAAAATTGGTAATCGTAAACCAAAAATTGGGTCGATTCAACGACGGTTTTAAAATAAAATATTGTTGGATGTTGGCAAAATTAAAATTGCGTCAGAATGGCAATTATTTCATGCGGAAAACTTCTAGAATTGGAAATTGTATAATTCATCTATTGAATTTTAAAATTGCCATAATTTTTATAATTAAATATTTATTAATACAAGAGTTACATGGGAAGCACAAGAAACTCACTGTGGCTGCCTCAAGGCAAGACATGCCCCACATTTGACTGTGATAATATACAAAGATTTATATATTAGCAATTAATGCAACAAATAATAACACAACCAAGAAGTTAAGACACTTAACTACATATCTATGAATAAATCATAGAAATAGAAAAAACATAGGAGAGCATGGAACATTTCAGAAATGCACCAAAATTGAAGATTTCTTGACATGACTAAACGGAAATAATAAAAACAGGATCGACAGGCTTGTCATATACCTGCTCTCAATGTGTTCAATTATTACACTCTTGTAATTATTTAAACTTCATAAGCATCGCACAAATACATTACCTTCATTGTTTTTATTAACAGTTACAAGTGATAAAAGTTATTGTGCTACCACTTTTCCGTTTAAACAAAACATTTCTATTCTGAAGACTTAGTAAATTATTTTATGAAAAAAAGCTTGTAAATTAAAAACCTTAAAATTTTAAATTAATATGTATGAACAGCGGAATAATTATTTTAAAGCATACGCATTTAGCTATTTTCTGACAATGCTTAAATATACTTTAATTCTAATTTATTAGTTTTATTTTAAGTTAATCGCTTATTTTAGTTTTAATTTTAAACCTTTTACATTAAACGAATAAAACATACTATTATTTTGTGTTTAATTATATATCAAACCAACAGTATAGAATATGCAAATTCTTATGGTTACTACAACAAAAAGAAAAACTCAAAGTGTAAACATTGTTTTCAGTTTTTACAGCATTTTGTTACCAATAGTTGTAGTTGGACTGACAAATTAGTGTGCGGTGCTCGCCACTATCTCGGCAAGTTAAAAGTTATCATGTAAAAGCAACCCAGTGATAAATATTCTTCATCAGACGAAGAACTGACACTTACCCTTTTTTTACCTCTTCGCTAGCTCGATCGCAGGATGACCGATAATGTTTAAGTTCATTAACGTTATACTAATGTCATGTTTGTTAAAACTTTACTAATGTTATGAATAAATGTTCTAAGAAAAATTTTAATATAGCTTTAGTTATTTTCACTCCAATAAAAATATATACCTGTCTCCTTTCTTCCGCAGCTTTGAGTTTCTTTTCGATGTCTTCCATGGATAGAGTGGACTTGGGTAGTGACTGAGACGCAACATGCTTAGGGGACTCCACAGAGGGGGGCTGCAAAACAAGCTCATATTTAAGGCCACCTTTCGATTGCTCAGAGCACTTGACTTCAGTTGCTGAAAGAGGAAGGAAAAAAAAAAGAGACAATAAACGAGTAAATTCTTTAAAAATTATGAAGGGTATGTACAGAATGCAAACAAATATCCAGATTCTAAAAGTAAAACAAGCGTTGAGTATAACTAGAAAATATAAGTGTTTTCCCGAAGGATCTTTAGAAAGGTAGCCCACCCTGCTGGCTGTTCACGGGGGTAAATGAACCATCCTTGCATCTTTCTTTAAGAAAAAAAGAGAGACAGCAGTAGTAGAAACCAGGAACTTCAGAATTGCATGGCAAGTAGAAATTTTTAGTCAAAATACTATTATTTCTCATGTTTGAGTATTTTTAATTCTGTTTTGAAGGGTGCTCATTTAGCTGGATATAAATATATTTTTTACATGTTTAGTGCCCTTCAATACTGAAGGCGCCTTCGCGTTTGTAAAAGTACCCTTGTTTATTTCTAGGGAGATCCCTGATAATTATCATGAAAAAATTTCATTAAACAAGAGTCAATCCAGGAAAGGTTCATTAACAGATCCTTTTTAATTATTTCATAGTAAAATTTAAGAAGCATTCACTAAATTTTCACTTAACAATGTATTATGACAACTCATAACTTTAAAGCTACAGCTCCTTGAAAGACATGGTTTTAGTATTTATTAAAAAAAAAATACAGGACCATCTTCAATGCTCTTCCTAAGCGTTTTCAGACGTGTGACCCATCCTACCTGCCCTTTGATCCCTATAAGTGCGACCTTTTTGCAAAAAATAAGTCGCCATCCCTTAAAAGCACTGCCTTTTTATTCATATTCCACTTTTAAGAAAAATTAAATCTTAAAATAATAATTACACACAAAAATTGTCTGAGTTTAATTTATTGATAAATTTTTACTGTGCTAAGTGAGAGCCTTTTCAAAACAAAATGTGCTCTTGCCTCTTTTTATTCCTAAAGAGAACTATTTCATTTTCACACATTCACAATGACCAGACCACAATTATGATTTTTGAACAGAGTTCTCCCTGGGAATAAAAAAAGGGAAGGGAGCTTTCCCACAGAAAAGGGCACTCGCTTAACACCATAAACGTTTATCAAAATGTGTAATATCATGCAATAACTGTGTGTGGATTTGATTCTCAATAGTTCTTAAGTTACCGTCTTATATTACTTTATGTAAATACATTTCAAAAAGTAATTTTCACTCATCATCTAAGTAAAAAAAATGTGTAGTTTGTAAATAATAATTAATGGGATGCTAAGAGAAAATCTCGAATTACATTAAAAGAAAAAAATTGTTTGGATAAACTTAAGAAAATTTTCCTATAAGTTATACTGAAAATTTCTTTACAGCAAAATTATACTTAAAGTATCCATGCGATGCATCAATACCATATAGTACGATAAACATCGATAATCTCGAAAGCATTGCCGACAATGGTAAAAACAGACGATAATGGAACTTTTCGGTAAGCCAGGCACAAGCGAAAAGTCGCCAAAAAATTTAGGCATCCAGCAACCTTTTTTCCTACTATGCATTTTTTTAAACAAAAAAATGAAGTTCACAAAAAATTAAATAAAATAAGTAAAAATTTAAAGGGGGAAGAAAAATTTATTTCCTTGCTCCCCGCTTAACCGAAAAATTGATAATTTAACAAGAGATAATTATCGTCATCGATAGAACTACAATATCTGAGTAAGGTCATATCGATATCATTGCAATAAATGTGGAACACTAATTTTGCCAGTACCGATAAAGGTAATTATCGGATATCGCGAATATTGATAAATTATACGTAGATAAAGAAAATGTTGTCTTATGTAAAATTAATGTAACTTAGTAAAAATTGAAGGGAAAAAAAAATGCGACATGTCAAGAAATATTTATTTCTTAACATATTGACACATTAAAATTCCGATATCAGCTTTTATATTTAGTTTTCGCAAGCATTATTAAATGAGCCACGCTAATCAGCCCTCCCAAGAGAAAACAGGACAACTTAAAAACATCACTTATCTTCAAACAGCGTCAATAAGCAGGGGTCTGTCCAGACATTTTGTGAAAGGTCCGTTTTTCGTGAAATTGTGAAAAAATTACTCACATTCTTTCAACCAGGGTCCGCTTTTATGAATTTGTGCAAATAGGGTCCGTTATTGCGAAAAAAAACTTTTTCAAGGAGTTTTTAAATTGTAAAGACATACAAGATTATGCTCAACACTGTAAAATTATAATTAAAAAAATTAAATTTTAAAAAATAAACAACAATTGCTGCTTCTAAATTAGAGATGCAGCATACAAATATTTGGTATTTAGTCTATACTGCTGAACGCAGAATATTAATTTCGGACGAATAATGGAAGAATTGTCTGCAGAAGACAAAACTTAAGTCGTTTACATCCATCTTTCTTGTTTTCTGCCCTGGAAAGGGTTTATTCGATCAACAAAATAATAATGAAGATAAACAAATTTGTGAAGGGTCCGTTTTTAAGTTAAAATATTTTGTGAAGGGTCCGTTTTTATGTCCGTTTCCCAAATTTCTTCTAAACAGACCCCTGATAAGGGGAGGGGAGAAGTCTGTTTCAACTATTAAAAAAAATCTGTTTCAACTATAAGTCAAACAGCGATAAATAAAGTTATAGTTAAGGCAAAAAAAAAAAAAAAAAAAAAAAAAAAAAAAAAAAAAAAAAAAAAAAAAAAAAAAAAANCGGTACCAGCGTATATCAACCCCAGTTCAGATGTTTTATAACATTTCCTTAACTTAAAAAAAGAGTGAATAAATATGCAGTTTCATTACTTATCTACCTTTTAACAGAAATTTTTAAGTATTTCCTCGATGCTACGCTAATTTAAATTGAAATAAGTTTTAAATAATTTGAAATCTTAGTCGGATGACACTGATTAAGTTTAGCTATTTAGGGTTAATGAAGGCAATCCTCATTCATGGGTTTTGTTTATAATAAATTTTTTGGATAGTTTTTATTATGCATTAAAAGTAAATTTCGTCTTTAACATTGCATTTAGTATAGTTAATTCAGAATATCGGTAAATTTAAGAAATTCGATCATGCGAAGTATAATGGCGAATAAAATCACCTCTTTAAAAAATTTACAACTAAAATATTTAAAGTTATGTTTATATAAGTAGAATATACAATAAAAAGTTTTTTAAAAAAATCTGGGATATAACTTTCACTATTAATTGATTGAAATCGATGATGAAACAGATGTTCTAAAATAGAAACATAATTCATTAAAATAATTTAAAATAAATACAGTAGGAATTTACACATAATAAACGCATGCGTACAAACAATTGAAATTTATCTTATGTTAACTAAAATAGCAAGAGTTAACTTTGAGGAGGTTAAGAGGACGTTTATTTCAAGGAGACATTCATTCAAGTCTGCCATTTTATCGATTCTAAAGGGGCAGACGAGACACCCAGACGATTCCCATATGACTCATTCATAAAATAACCAAAACAGATGAGAATAAAACAAATACGACGCAAACGTCGAAAAAATATCAATTTCCGAGATACTCACTTTAAAAGCAAGGTAAAAAATATATAGAGAATTTGTTAAATCAATTTTTTTCATTTCACTTTAAAACAATAGTCGTTCCAAAATAACTTATTTCAATTTAAATTTCAATGCCAATTTAATCTATTAAATAATTCATATACATTAACAAATGAATTTACTATGTTGATTCCGATTTTTAAAGGATTAAATTAGGAATCATTTAAAAATAGAATTTTTAATAGCAATTTTTTTCTTCTCAAAATTGGACTTTCCCAAAATTATATTTAACTATAAAAAACGTTTAAATTTAGGAGAATTAAAAATCTTTCCATAGAATTTAGAAAGATATTGAATTTACATTTCTTTGATTAAATGAATTGTTAATCGGATGTTTATTCAAATTCATGTTAAAATGCCAACCTTCGCATCTTTTCTAAAAAAATATAAAATTTTTGAAATTTTTACAAATTTAATACTTCTTAAAAACATGAAGTTGTAGCTGAGATAGAAAATTTGATTAATCTTAATAAAAAAGTTTTTTTTTTGGAGTGAATCTTATTTTTTTATGATGAAACAATTCAATTAGATCGAAAAAAATTAGCATTCAAAGTGTTTGTTACGAATATATATAATTTTTGTAAGAGAATATGATCCAAACCAAAGTAAATTATTACTACCCCAAGTCTTTCAATGAAATGTAGTTAATAATTCAAATTGGATGGATACACGGAATATTTGTAAACCGATCACATACGCACAATATTTTTTAATAGAAACTGATTAGAAATCAATAGAGCATACATGACAGCCCGCGATAAAGCAACGTTTCATAACAGATGGAACAAAAAATGTTCCTAAAAATGCGAAGACCGTGTCCAAGTGATCAGATACATTGGCCAACAGCCAGATTAATACACCACTACAGAAATTCGAAATCTAAAAAAGCAATGAATCTTGGAAACTAATCTTCGCCAACTATTTCTAAAAAGTGCTTTTTTTGGGGAATTGATGGGAAAATTACACGATTCCTATGGGACCCGTTTCCAATTGAACAATGTTCAATACTATATGCTCAACAACTGTATATAATGTTTTCGATTTCAATTTGTATTTAAAGTTTTCGTATGCACTATTTTAAAACATGCGGGTGTTTTGATAACAATAATTTAAGTACTTCGAAATGAATAAATTAACTACAACTCTGAATACTAAAATATAACAATCGATTCTTTAACATTTAGCCGGCATTTGCCCCACGTGTGAAATTTAAATTCTATTAAAAAAGTAAAAAACTTTGCAAAAAATAAGATTTTTAAAATTAAAATCTTACAAATAATTCATGTATATTTTGTTTACAAATTAATAAAAATATAATACATATAATTTTAAGGAATTTCATATTAAATATAGTCCATGAATAGAGCTTACTATTAAAAGCGTCGTCATTTAAGCTTTCTCTACAAGGAAAATATTGATTTAATTGGCTTAATTTTAAGCGGAAGTAAATACCTTGGAAAGCGACTAGATCTTTCAATGTATTGTCCATACAAAAATAAAAACCCTTTGCAAGAACGCGCGCTTTCTTCTCAATCTAGAACACATCTTGTAAAAATCTTTCAATTTTTATAATATAGTAAGTCAATGTATGTCTGACCACGGTGTTGATTTAAAATATCCTCAGTAGTAGACGGAACCTGGGGTAGAATCCCTTTTGCCACTGGAGGTTTCACTCTCTATATAACGTAAATACGGGTTAGTTCGTTCAAACAGTCATCCACGATGGCTTTTTTGTTCTTATGCTTGACCCAGGTCTTCTGGGTTTGACTTAATAAAAGATTACGGAGTTTAATATTGATAGTCGTAAACTCGGAATCGTTTTGCCTGTTCGAAGCCGGCTATAAAATAAAATGTTTATGTAAGACATTACAATCCCCTTATTTCCAAAGTTTTCTTAAAAAGGTAAAATAAAAAATGTAATAAAGATTTCCCATGGATATTTTTCAATTTTGAAACAAAAGTTGAATTCCGGCAAGGAAAAGTTGCAAGATTTCTTAGAAGAATCAGAGTTTAGTTTCGAACACAAGAGATTTCGAAAGAATATCATTCAAATTGTTATAAAACGTAAATTTAGTTTTAAGCTAAGTTACATCTTCTATTTGACATGGTTTTAAATTAGATAACGACAGTAAAAGTCAAAGCAAAAACCAGGAGGGGGTGTTGCGACTTTACATAAGCATGAAAGGGGTGTATGTCATTTGCCTACTTTTGGATGGCATGGGGGAGTGCAAAATGGCGAAAAATATGCTAACTTAATATTTTAACAGCCTTTAACACTCAATTTAAAACTAAATACGAAATAGGATGGAATTTAAATGTATTGTAAAACTTTATTCAACTTCAAATTAAGAAAAAATGCAAAAACGTGAAAGAAGATTTCACATATCGCAGAAGATCATATATCAACTCGTCGTCAGCAAATAGCTTTAAAATGTAACTACTGATCAAGGAGTTACACGTACACTTTATTTAAAGGATTTTTATCACATAACGGCAGAGCCTTTTTAAGGCTGAACCTGTATTAATATAAAAAGAAGAAATACGTCAATCAATCTCTCTCTCTCTCTCTCCGGAAATAAAAATCCTAGCCGGGAGATTATGGATTATTTCGGGAGAAAGATAAGGGTCAACGACTGAGCCTGTTATTGACAACTATTGCTGACTGTGTGAACGACACTTTAAATCTTTGCCTCGTGCCAAAGATAAATATCTTTTTTGCGTGAGGTTTCATCTACAACAGAAGTTTTTAATTCTCAAAAATGAATTCAATAGAAGATGTTTACAGTCTTGTGTCACTGAACTTAGAGGATACTTAAAGTAAAAAATCTAATTAATGAAGAATGGTAATGGATATTGAGTTTAACAAACTGTGCTTCGTTTTTAGTTTCGTTTATTTCCAATCAATCCAGTTTCTTCCGGGAAAAAAACAACCCATACCTGCCAACTTCAGAAGTTTGAGATTTTTGGAAACCACGACATAACAAGCAAAACAAATTCACACATTTATTTACAGTTATGTAACACTAAGAACCAATTAAATTTATTTGAGTCATCACTTTTTTATTTCTAAAAATTATAAAATAAAATAGTTTGTTTCAAAACAGACTGAGCGACTAATTTAGCGCTTTTTTTTTAAAAAAAATCTAATCAAATTCTCTTAAGTTTGACAAAAAAAAAAAAGAAAAAAGAATTTAAGTCTAGATTTTTGTTATGTGGCTGAATTAATCTTTAACAGGTCAAATCACTGTAGGAAGCTTTTTTTTTGGTCAAACAATAAACATTACTTTCCTTGCTACTGACTTTATTTTGTATCTATTCCTTCAGAAGAATGAAAACATTTTGAAATTTTCAGACTATCGAGAGCTTTTTTTACTTTTTACTAAAATAGAAAACAATCAAAAAAAGAAATTTAAATATTATTCAAATCTTAGAATCTGCTATTTTAGCAAGAACTAAGACACCACTCTAAAAAAAGAAATCCTCTGCTCCGTATACACTTTGTTAAAAGGAGGGTATTATGCTATTTTCGATAAACTTAACTAATAAACTAAACAGACTAATAATAAAATCGATCAGTAAATACAAATTTTGCCAAGGTCGGCTGTTTCATATACTTATTATGGAGAAAAATAAAAAACTGAAAAAATACTTTGTTGGCAGGTCTGGAAATACCCTTTTTTAACGGACTCTTCCCAAGTAATTTTATCTTAAAATCGAGATATTCAATATATTTTTAATTTAAAAAACCGTAGATCAATTCATAATTTTAAAAACTGATTTTCAAGTGTAGTTTTAAAATTATGAATTTTTTAAATTTTTATAAAATCACTAAAAGCAGGACACTGAGAAAAAATTTTACGTAAATTTTTCAAAATTTCACAGAAAGTGAGGAATAATCACTGACAATTCTGTAAGACACCCCCACACAGAAATTCACTTGATTATAAAAATTCTTAGTAAATTGGATTAAAAATTAAAAGGAAAAAATCTTACAGAAGCATAGGGTTTATGTTATAATTTAAGCATGGAGCATAATCGATTTTTATATTGCACTAAACATCTTTGATTAGAAAAAATTCTCTGCAAATTGTATAAACGTCAAGGGGGAAAAAATATGCAAGTTCACGAGATTGGCACTATACTCAAATTTGCAAAGGCCACTACCTAATATCAATGAATAGTTCAAATATTTTAATTATCATTTTATATAATTAAAATTTTACATCAACTACGAACATGGTAGCATAAGAGAGGATATTTCCGTATTGTGATCTGTTGAGCCAACTACAATCGTCCATGGTGCCAAACAGATTTTAAACTTTCAAAATTTTTTAAAAAGTAACTTAGATGTTGCACAGGGGTGGCTACAAGCTATACCTTTCAAGTTGGCACCTTTCTGTGATTATTCTACCACACATCACGATACGGAAATCTCCCCCACAGAACGAAGCATTGCTAAAGAATCAAGGTAACCAAGGAAGTGTATCAAAATTGCAAAAGGAAAAATAATAAAACGTGCTTTATAATACAAACCTCAAAATAAAACATGCCACTTAATATTTTAAACTAGAGTCGCATGCAGGGAAGGTTTAAAATATAAACTTAAAAACATCCATGAGGGAGGGGCTGTTTATTCTTACCCAGAAACGCAACCTTCTTTGGCGGTCTTCTCACAACAGCAGATGAGGTACGGGGAGGTGGCGAGATTACTTTTTTTTCTGGAAATACAATTTTCTTTTTTTACACACACACAAAATGAAAATATTAAAGATCCTGATAATATTTAATTAACACTTTTTTTCTTTCTGTATAGTCTTATTCTATTAAAAAAAAAAAAGGGGGTAAGGAATTTTAACACCTTTTGAAATGAGTAATAGATGAAATGGTTGTTTTAGAGTGAAGTTTCAATATATTTTTCCGTACAAAAATATAATAAACAGGAAATCTATTTCAAAATATCGTCTCAATTTAAATGCCGTCGTAACTTATTACTAAGTCAATGATTAAATTTACTGAGCTTTTTCAAATGCATGGATTATAGGAGAAATAGTGTTTTTAATATTAAACTTAAAATTTCTTAAAAAGTTTGTGATATATGAATTTAATGACATAAGAGCTGGAAACTGCTACGCTGCGCTAACTTACTCAAGCTGATTAGTACGTACTCAAAATAATGAATTCATAATGCCATGGAGCACGATCACGGGATAATTCTCACAAGGAGTAAAGAGTCTAGATCTCTGAAATAAAATGATTTAAAGAACGTAAAATTTGTGTATTACTTTAATATATTGATTTCAGTTTTATCAAAGTAAATTATACCAAAATGAAAAGATGCATAGATAAGAAATTAATTAACCAACAAAAATGTGAATGAGCTTTAACCTATTAATTTCTTAATCTATAAATGTCTTTTTTTTTTTTCCTTCAGAATTATATTACGATTACTTTAGCATAGTATTTTTAGAATTTCTTCAGCGAATTTGAAAAAGCTTGTGTATTTTCAGAAAGATTAATTCTAATAATTAATGTTTCGAAATCAGAAATATTAATTCTGCTGTTAAAATTATAAATATTAATTCCTGCTTCAGGTATTGTTAATTTTATCTATGAAAATAATTTGAGACACTTCTTTTCAACTGACTTAAAATTTTATTATTTACATTAAAATAGAATAAATTTAATCTTCCAAACTAATTTTCAAACTTATCCAAGCCATAAAAAAATAAGTTGCTAATTTTGGTAGTCTGATTAAAAGAAAATTATATTTTTATATGTTAAGCCTACTTAACCTTATAAAAACTAAATATTTCTAATCAGTTATTAGCTAATTTTTTTATTAGTTAAAATCAGTACCGTGGAGTCGAAATCTGTGTCGTTGGAGCTTGATAATTACTCTGCAGATGTTTAAAAGATGTGTTCCAACTCAGACTTGTCAAAATTCAGATTCTATATAAAAGTCGGATCTTAAGAAAATATTTAGACGTAATTGAAATTATGTGAACTCAATAATACTCAAATAAATAATATGACAAATATTTAAAATATAATTTATCATAAATGATGTATCCGTAAGTAGTTCTTTTCCAATAAATGTTTTGTGCAATTACAATATTTAATAAAAATGTTAATATAGATATGCTTGCAATTGTAATGTTATAATTTAAAAAGAAATTTTTAATACTTTTAATTTGAATATTTAACATAAAAAATGGCGCATAAAAGAATAGAAATAACTAATTTGTAATTAACATTGAGTTAATATCGTTATTATTAAGCCTAAGTTTGACTCCTCGGAAAGTCAGGAGTTAGATAGTTTAACTACAGACTCCACGGTCCTGATTAATGATTAAAACTGATTCTTCTGATTAGCGGAACTAATTAAAATTAATTCTCCACTTAACCCTATTAATTAAAATGCAACTGTTGTTCGCGTTGATTAAAACTTCCAATTAATATTTCTTTCCAAAGAAGAAGAAAAAAAAAGATAACTTAAAAGGCACTTTCACTCACCAACGTTAGGCACTTGGCAGGTCCTACAAAAGCACTGCAAGACGGATTTCGTCAAAGTATGAGTTATAAAATTTGTGGCTACCATTTCTAAAGTAAAAGCTCAAATTGAAGCCGAAAAAACTTGGGAATTAAAAAGCTCTTGAAATGCGGAAGCACGGATGTTCTAAAACGCACGAGAGATTTCCTTGTGAGGCAGTGAAATTATTATCCAGGGGATATTCTTTCTCTGTAGTGTACCTTGCAGGAAAGCCAACACCCAGTAACTGGGGTGCGTGGGGGGATTGCTTCCAGACGCCTCACCGCCAGATCGTCGCCAAAACTACCATTAAAAGAATGAGTCATTCTTACTCGCCAAATATTATTCCGGATTTTAAGAAGTCTAGGATGAATATGTTTTTATATTGGACAAATATTAAGATGTTAATTTTAGATAAACCAGTATTAAGGATAGTTTTTGTTTCGATAGCACAACAAAATGATCTGATATATTTAAGATTTTGAAGGTCGATTTGTTAATGACATTTAGAATTTTTTGAAATTTTGAATTCTTTATCTTTTTAGGAATTTGAAAATTTTTATGGGGATATTCTACTTTCTCGAACAATTTTATTACATTTTTAGCATTAAAGCAAGTGGCACCAAATAAAAGAAAAAGTCGATACTAGAGATTTAAAAAATAAATAAAAAATTAAAAATCGGAGCAGCCGGACTTTGCCAGACATACATTTTGAATTATTCTCAACACGTTTTTGAAGGTAAAAATGTGTTAGTAAAATATGTTTATTTCCTTTATTTTCCATCTAAGTTTTTCGGAATCTTTTTTTTTTTTCCAACAAAATATTTCTTAAAATGACAACCATACTACATATTTTATGAAATGCTATTAAAAATTGAACGAAGTGGTACAAAACGTAACTCTGAGTCAAATAGTTCTTAAGTCGGAGTTTAAAAATTATAAAAATGTAAAAAGAAATTATTTTAAGTAAATTTCAAAAATGTATAGCTCAAAAAAACTGTTCAAAAAAAAAATCTGAAACTTGGTATTTTTCGTCTATTAATTCTGCTAGCTCTACCTATGACGAACCAAAAATAGAAAAACTGAAATTTTGACCATTGATTGATTTGATATTCATGCTAATTTTCAAGCCGGGCTAATTAGGTCTATTTTCTAAACATTTATGAGGATGTAAAGTTAAGTTCGAACCAAAAAAAAAAAAAAAGACATAAAATTTATTCAACATTTAGTTACCAATTATTACATAGTAATTTTACCGTTTCAGTTAGAAATATTTAGTATTTTATAATAGAGTTTCGAAAAATATTTAGTATAGATTAATAATGCGTCTATCACAGCTTTGATTGGTAAGTGTAAAAAAAATTAAAATCTCCAATTTACAAAAAAATAAGTATTGGTCCAACCCATGCTCTAATTATACACTAGCAGTTAAAAAAAGAAAAAAAAACAAGGAAATTTTCTGATAACAATATCTCAAAAAAAATCATATGGAATGGGATAGATAATCCTGCTTTTGCAAGAAATTTTTTTTTTAAAAAATGTGGAAGAAGTAAACATGACTAAAAACCACCAAGAAAAATTCGATTAAAAAAATAATTTTAGAAGCAATGTACAAGAAATAATTTAAAAGTAAAATTCTAGTTAAATTGAGAATCCTCTACGTTCACTGTTACGACTTGAAGCGGAAATTGACTACAACATAACAAGTGTTTCTTCGGACTGAGAAAGCAACTAGGGTCATCATATTCAGAGCTCTCTGAATATTTTTTTATAAAAAAATCCCTTTTGGGCCCAGTGCAAAAGAGGTTGTTGGCAAACTAGATATAACTGAGTTATATAGAATCTGTAGGCAACCACAAATCATCTGAAGCAAGGGGTTAGGATGGCTCGACCCTGTCTGAAAAAGCGCAGAAAGTAATCAAGTCACAAAAAAAAAAAAGGTTATTTTGGGGAGATGAAAGTAAGCAAATATTAAATTCACGCAACAAAAAAAATATTCGTTCATTTAAATTTATTTGGTTAAAAAAGAATTCCGTTCTCAAAAGCTAGATAGATCCCTCATCGTTTATTTTTAATATAACGCTTTGGGCCTTAAATTTTGGGACATTTCAAATTTTTTTCTAGTAACTTTTCGTTCTCACAGAAATGAGACTGTTAATTATTAGAAATATGTTTTCAATTAACACTTTTTCCTTCTCACAGAAACATGGTAACAGTTATTGAAACTTTCCACAGCGCGAGAACGCGAGAATCTCGCATTTTTTTTTTCTTTTCTCGCATTAAAAAAAGATTACCGCGAGAAATTCGCGCATTCTATAAATCAATTTCAAAATTCGCGAATTCCTCGCATTTTGGATGAAGTTTCGAATTACGCCATTTAGAATAAAATCCGTTTCACTTTTCTTCTTGGATCTTTCACTATTTTCAACATCTGCCCCATTATCTAGGTTCCCTATTTACCAGTATTGTTCAGAACCTTTTCGAACAACAGAACACAACCACGGAACCCCTTTCAGAACAAATTTCTCTGCAACCACGTGTTTGCCGAAGGTGAGGTTTCTTCATGTAAGACGTTCAAATTTTTTATGCACTTATGTAAGATGGACAAATACCTTGTAAAAGCAAAATCTTCTATGATGATGCACCAAAAATATTAAATGCTTTAAGAAATAGAAGACGCTAAATATGTATTATAATTAAAGAAATGATTTTTTTTTTCTCAAGAGTTTGTGTTTTTTTAGTTTTTTGAAATCTCACCCTGTTTTTGAGAAAGGGTGAGAAATTCTCACCCATTTTTTTTCTATGATGAAAACACTGTAATGGTGAAAGGATAGATTGGCACCAATGCAGACTGCATTGTATCAAACGGAAATACTAGATTATAAAAAACGGAATAGTAAACTGATCAAAAATCTTTGAAAAGAATACTTACTAAAATTAAAAAAATGTTACTCTTTTTCGATGATTTTCTTTTTAAGACAAACCTTGTAGGAATCAAACATACATAATATTCCTCAGTTTAGTTTTCCAGGGGCGATGGTGAGCTCAAGCCAAAATTTCGGAAAATTTCTTGAGTTTAAAAAAAAATAATAAATAAAGTTTAAATTGAAAAAAAAAAATTAAACAAGTTTTTCCTTTATCTCAATGTTTCTAAGTTTACTTAAAATATATTTAAAATTTTACACATATCCAGGGGTGATTGTGAGCCCCAGTCAAAATTCCGGAAAATTTCTTGAGTAAAAAAAATAATAAATAAAAAAAGTTTAAACCGAAAAATTAGAAAAAAATTTAAACAAGGTTTCTTCGTTTTCTCAATATTTCCTAGTTTACTTAAAATTTTACACATACCTATGATGATCTGGAGAAGCAATTGAAATTTACAAATATGTCTTTCTTTCTTGAGTTTATGATTATAATAACTATTTACTGATAAAAAATGAATATTAATCTTGAATATAAGCTTATAAAGTAGCTCTCTTAAAAACAAATAAAATAAATTGCGTTTTTAAGTTCCACCTTTGAAATTTTGATTTCCGAAATCTTTTGTGATCACCGATTTTTTTAAACATCTGAACCTTCGCTCTTCGGAAACTTCCGGATCACGGTTAGCGAAAAATCCGGAAATCCGGATTTTTTCATGAGCACAATCAGCCCTGGATGATCCATTGCTTTGATAATAAAATTACATTTTCTGTAAATCTATTAGACGCAATGAGATACTTAAAATGTGCTTGGAACAAAGTTTCTTCTGAAACAATTATAAACAGTTTCAAGTGCGGTGGGTTCACAGATGGAAAAGAAATGAATCTTCAAGAAATAAGTGAAGCAGAACCAGAAACGTTGANTGAATATTAATTATGAATATAAGCTATTATAAAGTATCTCTCGGGCTCTCCCTTACAAACAAATAAAATAAACTGTGTTTTTAAGTTCTGCCTTTGAAAATTTAATTTCCAGAAATTTCTGTGATCAATGATTTTTTGAAACGTCTGAACCTTCGATCTCCGAAACTCCAGATCACTGTCAGCGAAAAATCCGGAAATCCAGATTTTTCCGGAGCACAATCAGCCCTGGTTTTCAAACTCGACTGAAAGGTATCTTATGGGCAAAAGTGTTTTTCTGGTATGTTTAAAGTTAATACATTAACCTTTTGATATTTAGTTCTTTTTTAGATTGTTGCTTCATTAATATTGGTGTAAAACTACGCTGACGATGAACAAATACAAAATGCTCCATTAATGAACTTCCTTAATACATACACTTTGTCAAAAATGAAAATAATGTTCACAGTTTAAAATATTAAAGACCAGAAACAAAGAAACGTGATGAAATCTGATGGAGAGATTAAAAAAGCATTAAAACATCAGATTGTTTGAAGAAAGCGAGAAAAGCAGACTTGAACACATTTAAAGTTAATGTGCAATCAAACTGGTTTCCATATTTTTTATCCCACGCTTAAATATAAATTGAATACATGTCAACCAGATTTTATAATTACGCTGAAGCACAATGTTTATATTTTTAAAGCACAATGCTTAGCTGACCAATAAAGCATATACAATTTATTATGTATTTATTACGCAAGGTAATTAAAATACGAAGACTGTAATTTCTTAAATCAAATTTCTTAAGGAAAATCTACATAGATAAAATTGAAAAAATGCATCCATTAAGAATATAATTTTATTACTTCAAAATTTGAGTAATGTATTTTGAACATAAAATTTTATGCAATACAATATTTTACATATTACAAACTAAGATTTACCAAACTTTAAAATAAATTTTAATTGCAAAGCGTGACTTTTTAAATTTTGTTTATACGATTTACTACGCTTAATTATTAAATCACGTGTATACGAATCACGATACGCTATATGTAAATCGAAGTTATATGGAACGTGGAGCAAGCCTTGAAAATTGCGTATCACAAGTACTACTTGCAAATTGAAATACATTTTTTTCGTAAATTGGGACAATATGAACAGCAAATAGTTTGTACAAAGTTCCAAGGCATAAATCGCTATGAGTGATACTTAAACCACTTTAATGTGATTCTTCGATTACTTCAATGCAAAACAAATGCGCTTTGCTTAATCATTTTTTCCGAAAAATCAAAGTGATTTGGTAATTATTGAAATGTAAAATGAGATTTAGTGATAAGCAACTTAATCAACTTTTCAATAAGCAACTTAAACTGAGAATTGTGATGCACGGTATAGAGAACATTTAAATACGTTATCACTTTGTATGATTCAAAATCCTACTTTTAATGAAAACCCGATCAGTTATTTACATATCACTTCGATACATGATTCGTAAACCACTTGCGATGTTTGAATCATAATTCAAAGAATAAGATAAACTAAATTTCGCCTATTGGTGGTAAAATTGGTTGTTCAAAAATTAGTTCAGTTTCTTAAAAAATTCAAAGAACAAAGTATTAAGGATAACAATAATATCAATTCGCCGTAATAACGAAGTTAATATAATGATTATATTTAAAATTTGAAGAAATACTGAAAATAAAACAGGCACTAAAAATAAAAAAAAATTTGCTAGTGATTTCGACTTTCTAAACATCAAAGTTGGACGACAATATGGGGAGAAAAAACGTAGGAGAGAAAACCACATTCAAGAATCTACGGATTGGAGCTTTTAGACAGTTGCAGAGTGAAAATTTCTACACAATTTCATAGATGATAACATTAATTGCATCTATCAGAAGTTAATTTTCAGTTTTGGAAAAGGAAAAACATCGGAATTTCGATAAGCTTCTCCTATTCTCTTCAAATCAGAATAAAATTGATTTCCACACATTAGGTAAATAAAAAGAAGTTTCAAAAACTGAAAATGTTCGAAATCAGTGCATTTAGTGTGCATACTACAACACTAAAAATGGTTTTGTTCAATATATTTTCTTTTCACTGATGGTATTTTCACACTACTTTTATTTTACAATCCAATCGCAGGAGAGGGGTAGTACATAAGAATATGATTCTTTTTCTAAATTTAGATCAGACTAGTGGATTCCCCTTAGCTGACCTCGAAATTTCTGTCATTTCCCCCGAAGTTTTTTTCCTTTTTTTGTAGGAAAGATATATTTTGAAAATTACTCGGAGAAAACCTAAAACTTTTCAAGGACTCCATCACGGAATTCAAGCACTTTTGAGGGCCTTAATTTTTCCAACAAAATTCAAGGACTTTCCAGTACCGTGGAAACCGCGTATATGCATTTACAAATCATTGCATGAGTATTTCTCACCCAACTTTGAAATCCAAAATACAATAACCAAATTCAAACATAGCGAATTACTTTTCTCTGACAGCCTCTCACAATTTACACAAGTTAGTGGTTAAAATTCAGCTTATTTTTTTAAATTTATACTTGAACAGCAAAAAGTACTAGACTTACCTATAAAGCTAAAAATGTAGCCTTTACAGACTACTGACAGATGAAACAAAGGAGAAATTTTCATTCACATTAAATGTTTCTGACTTAATTCCCCCCCCCCTTTTTGTATATTTACACCGGCCAATTAAAGTTTTCTTAAGTCAGGGTTACACAGGAAAAAAGAAAAGAAAAATAGTTCGATCGTTTAGGGTTCCGTGACTGAATAAAATTGAAAACAGCTGATCTAGATCAATGGTTCCCAATCCGTGGGCGCTAGTCTAAGCATATATAATTCTTGGGGTCTAATACCAGATTTTTGGAACGATTTACTGGTCAAAGTGAAATGTGGCGTAACTAGGGGTCTGTTCAGACACTTTGTGAAAGGTCCGGTTTTCGTGAAATTGTGAAAATATTACTCTTTCTTTCAACCAGGGTCCTGCTTTTATGAATTTGAGCAAATAGGGTCCGGTTATTGCAAAAAACTTATTCAAGGAGTTTTTAAATTGTAAGACTATGTGCTCAGTACTGCAAAATTATAATTAAAAAAATTAAATTTTCAAAAATGAACAGCAATTGCCGCTTCTAAATTAAAGATGCAACATACAAATACTTGGTATTTAGCCTATACTGCTGAACGCAGAATATTCATTTCCGACGAATAATGGAAGAATCGTCTGCCGAAGACTAAACTTAATTCGTTTACATCCATCTTACTTATTTTCTGCCCTGTGAAGGGTTTATTCAACTAACAAAACAATAGCGAAGATAAACAAATTTGTGAAGGGTTCCATTAAAAGAAAAATAATTTTGTGAAGGGTCCGTTTTTATGAAAAGATATTTTGTGAAGGATCCGTTAACGAACCCAAATTTCTTCAAAACAAACCCCTGGTAACATGAATATCCGTCATAACGTATAATAGGTGTATTTTTCATTATATTCTAAATTATTTAGTAGTTAGTGGGCCTCAAAAAAATAATATTTCCCACAAAATTGGTGGTTTGGGGAACCACTGATTTAGAAAACAGTAACTTTAGATATGTTAAGGGTCCCCATATTTATTAAGTAACCAATTAATATGTTTGAATATTTTTTGTTTCATTTAATTTATTGAAATTAGTTTCATTGAAGAATTTTTAATTTTAAAGTTTTAAGTATTTAATATATTTCCAAAGTTCTTCCAAGTTTAAAGTTTTAAAAATATGTAAACTTCAATCTACAATTTAGTACAAGTTCAGTAGAACACATTTCAGTGAATCAAATGAAACCAATATTCATAAATATGAAATGGTTAAATAAATATGGTAATTATAGACATAAATATAAGGAAATAAAATATTTTCCTCTTTAAGGGACTGACATTAGTATTCTTGACTGACATGTTAAAATGAATGAACTAATTAAAAATTAATTTTAAAATGCAAATAATGTACCCAGCACTAGTAAAGAAATATAATTCAAATTTATTGCAAATTTTTATTATTTGCCAAAATGTAAAAACTTAATTGTTTTAATAAAAAAGCTGCATAACAAAAATAACGGTACAAGAATGATTAAAAATTCCATTTAACTTTGGTTCCACGCAAGCAACCTTTCAAATTTTTTCACACAGTCAATGGCAATTATTAGCCTCGACTTAAAGAAATCCCAAATTTATCAAGTAAACAAAAGAAATAATTGGAAAAAATAGATAAAACTATTACTGTCAGAAAAAATATTAAACTGCTTGTAGAAATGAAAAGATAGAAAGAAAGAAAGAAAATTATATGTAGACAAACAATGTAAAACAATGCTTTCACCTGTCTCACTAAAATCACAATTGCAATAACCAACCACACTGATAAACAATTAAATTATGTAAACACCAACAATTAGTGTTGCTATGCAATTAATTGAATAGATTCTAGACAAACCCTTACTCATGATTTTATATGCTTGTTCCAGACCAAATATTTGTAAAACAAAAGATCTAATAGATTTTGTCAAAAACAAATCAGTGATACAAAACAATAAAGATAAAGAGTTAGATTACATATACCTTTAAAGATAAGCTTTGAAGTTCTGTACCTTCTATGTTTGAACTTGTTTTAATTACATATTAAAAAGGGCACAGTTTAAACAGATCTTAGACATACACTCTAAGTAATATCCTATAAGTATTTAATATGAGGATAATTTGAAAAAATTAGTTAAAACCCTCAACCTACATTATATTTTATTCTTAAGGTTTGTGCTTCAAGAATTTGAAAGCTATTAAAAGCAGCTCTTTAACATGCTTGTAATTAATACAATATTTTTTATTCAATATTTTTAAATACAGTTTGGCACCTTAAGTCCTCAAACAATCATCTAGAACTTCATGGTGCTGTAACACTTGATTTCTTCAAAGGTATATAGAAAGGTGCTGCACTGACACTCCCTGAATATTCAAAAGACAATTTTTTCTTTACTTTTGGAAAATTAAATATTAAAATTGTATGCTTAAAACTTTGTTTAGTGATATCAAATATGAAATTTTGCAAAAAGTTTCCTATTTGCATTCTTAAAAAAATATATATATATATTTAAAAGTACTTTTTCCTCCTTAGACATAATTTAAGCAGAGAACCATAATTATTTTCAACAGTTTAGATTGTAGTTTACAAAAATAATCAAAGGCATGCTATATTTTTTTTTTTCAAAAAAAAAAAGCAAACAAAAAATTATTAATTGATAAATTACTTGAAATTTTTTCTCTATAATTTAAACTGAAAATTATGAGAAAATAAACATTTAAAGGTGCATTTAAAAAAGAGAAAAAAGGTATTTATGTAAAAAATAGTTTTTAAATTTAAAACCACTTAAATGTATTCTGAAAAGATATTTATAAAAATGCCAGTTGAGGATAATCCTAAGAAAGCAAATATTTGTAATCTTAATCAAAATTAAAACCATACACACAGTTAATTTTATCTTCGTGGAACAGTGAATTAATTTTTTTTTTTTTTTTTTAAAAAAGGAATTGAATGTATGGCAGCATATTTTTAAGAAAAGGGCAAAGAGGGTGCATTTATTGGGATCATAGAGCAAGCAGAGGGGGCCACCCTTCACAAAACGTAACTAGTTTTTCAAGAATAAAAATATTTAACTGCTATTTGGAAGAGCAAGTATGTATAGACAGCAAAACATTAGACAGCTCTTACATTATTTTAAAAGCTGACACTCATAAATACTTACTGAATATTTTCAATTTATATGAAGCTATAAAGGTGAACAATACTGTTCAAGATATTAAAATTTCATGTCCTAATAAACTAAATCTGACCACAAAAAAAAACAAACATTGGGCATGTGTTAATAATTTCAAAGTAAAAAACACTTTTGTAAAGAATTTAATTAATCAAGATACACATAACAAAGTTAATAGGAAAAAGTAAAATCAATAAATAAATTAAGAAAAATTAGTTATATCTCAGGGAAAAAAACACGTTTATGCTTTAGTCCCGAAATGCAAATTATCACTCTGATAAGTTCCTCCTGTGACCCCAGCTGGCTGACGCATTATATCTATAACATTACTGGTACCAACATAACTTTTGACAAACTTGTAGCAAAATTTCACTAACTCAACTTATTAATTACACTATATTTTAAACAAGGTCTACATTAAAAATCATTTGCATAATTTTAGCCCATATTATTTTCAAAGAAATATCAAAAATTTATCAATATATATATATATTTCCGTATCATGATCTGTGACGACAACTACATTGTACCCTATTTTACATTGCACGATGTCATGTCAAATTAAATTCTAGATAAAACTGAATAGAAACTCATATACACTTTCGTGATATAAGAAAAAACATAGGTGTAGTAAATATATAGGGTAATTCAAATCATAGGTAAATAAGTAAAAAACAAAAATTTAATTTCAGTTTTTTTTCCTGACAAGATTACAGTTCTACACCACCTACTTACAGTTAACACCATTTTTTCAAAAATCATAGCAAGTTTTTCTGATCAAATCTAGCTATAGGCATAGATATTTACTAATTAACTGGAGAAAACATTGAAATTTTTCCAGAATAAGAAAAGCTATCCAGCTGAAGTTCTTCCATGCTTTTTAACATTTCTTGTTTACCAGTGCAAAGATTTTTTTTGAATAGCAATATTAAGACTTACATAGATTTATGCATCGAAAAAAAGTCAATACAGAACTAATGTTTATTGAAAATGCTTTACTAAAAAACCAATAGGTGAATTAAAAACAAATTTAATACTTTAATTCTTTATAAAAGATTTCATTTAAAATAGAACTAATAAATAAGAGGATTTCTAAATTTTAAACAAACCAAATAACGCAAAGGTATTTTCAATAAACTAATGTTTATTGAAAATGCTTTACTAAAAAACCAATAGGTGAATTAAAAACAAATTTAATACTTTAATTCTTTATAAAAGATTTCATTTAAAATAGAACTAATAAATAAGAGGCTTTCTAAATTTTAAACAAACCAAATAACGCAAAGGTATTAGAATTATCTATTAAGCACAAATATTAAATATAACAGAAGAAAATATAAGAGTAGTAATTTATTCTACTACACAGAAACACCCCCCAAAACAAAAATGTATAATAAGAAGTCTTACATTTTACGTCACTCATATTTCAAATTGGGAGCTAACCTACAACAAAAAAAAATAAAAGTTTTTTAGTGTTCGACAAACTAACACTTTTATTATCAATGAAAAAATAAACAAGTCAAACATATATCAACATGCAAACATAATAGGTTTTATCAAACATTAATCTCTGAATAAGATTTCCTAAAATACTTTTATCATCTGAAATAATTCGATATTAAAGTGATAAAACACTGAATTGAAACTTAGTGATAAGATTAGTGTTAATGCGGTATTTCTTTTGTTACACAACTTAACAAAGGAGTAAATGGTTACCGAAACCTTTTATTTTAAATTATTTATCAGAATTAATAGTACATTTAAAACAAACTTACTCGAAATAGGTTGAAAATAGTGCTGAAGTAAATGAAAGGGATAACTTTATTCACTAATATGAAGCTTGCAACAGACAATAACAAACCGTAATGTTTGGCTGTTGTAGTTTGCTTATAACTGCTTGCATAAAGTGCGCCAAAACATGTCTTCCTACGAGGTGACACCTGATTGGCGAAGAGGTTTGAAATCAAAACTCAACTCTTCACATGCGCGATTCGCATCGGTAAAAGAACCGGTTCGTTCGATTTTTTTTTTCTTCTTTGAAAAGAAACTGGAGATTTTGGGAAGCTTTTTTTTATTTTTATTAAGATAATAAAACCTAATCAATTTTATTGAACACTGCAAAACAATATTTTTGCAGTGTTATATGTACAATTTTTTTTTATTTCTTGCAAAATTGAATGATGGAACAAATTTTATTTAGCATTGCAAATGTATTTAAGACGGTTTCCAAAAGAACATATAAAGGGAAATTTAATTGGATCAAGTTTAAAATTTTGTTTGCCAATTTTCTTTCTATTATTCATTCTTGAATGAAAAGATAAAGTTTTCTCTTTTCCATTTTTATTAAGACAAAAAGAACAAAAGAAGAAAAAAACAAGAAAGAGAAGTTTTTTTTGAACTAATTGTTTTGAAATTTCCATTTCATATTTCCCCCATGTTCATTCTAATTTTCTTTCCTTCCTTTTTTATGTAACAAAGGAGTATCATCCCACGATATAAAGATAAAAAAAAATAGTCTATATTCAACTTAAATTGTTTTATATTTTGTATCAACGTCTTAAAAAAAATTATTGTCAATTGGAATGATCAAAACAATAAATGTTACGGTAGTGACATTCAATGTATAGTGCCAATAAAAAAATATAAAAAAATGAAAAAAAGAGGAGTTAAATTTTGGTGAGAAAAAGACTGTATTTTAAAGGCTAATATGTTTATTTATTTTTGAATTCAAAAATGTAATGGCTCAGGGCAGTGTTTCCCAAACTTATGACTTTTGTGTACCCTTTCTAAATTTTTCGTGGCGCTGTGTACCACTAATAAAAAATGAATGTATTTTTTACTATAATAATATTGCACAGAAGTTAAAAATCACAACTGGCTTTTGACACCACTAATTAGTAACTGTTAACTCTGCAAAAAATAGCCAATAGAAAAATACGTAATCGTAAATTTTCATGGCTAGTTTTGTTTTTAAATAAAAATTTTTGAAATTCTCGTTTGTTGCAAGTTATTTCGCATAAGAACGCGTATCCCCGCTAAACTGTTCCCGTACCCTTGGGGGTACGCGTACCACACTTTGGGAAACACTGTCTCAGGGGATAGAGCGTTCGCCTTCCAATGAGGTAAACCGGGTTCGAATCCCAGAGATCACTGATAGATACGAATTCAGCATCCGGCTTGCACTGACGAAAAATATCCTCAGTGGTAGACGGATCAGTGTTAAGAGTCCCCTTACCGTCAGGCTAACCGTGGGGGGGTCTCNGAACCGTGTAACGCAAATGCGGTTCAGTTGCAACAAAAAAAGTCCTCAACGAAGGCACATTTCTCTTAATACCTGATCCAGGAGTTCCCGGGATTCTTCTGGATTGAATTATAAATTGCAAGGCCACATAGTTGAACATTAGTAGTCGTAAACCCAAAAAAATTGGGTCGGCTGTTCAACGACGATTATAAAATAAAATAAAATTTAAGAAAAATAGGGAAAGGTTGTTGATGATTCACGTTGATGCGTGATTAATTTAAGAACTCTAATTTTATTTTGCATTCTCAACTTATATATTGAACAACAATTAATTGTTGTTCTAAAGCGTTTATTTTATTTATTTATTTTTTCATCATTACAAATTAATTTTTAGACAGTTGAGGTTACGGTGCGTAGCCTAGGGAAGGATCAATGTATACAGTTCCTTCACAAAGACTAAAGCGAAAACTCTTTATAATAAACATAAATAAAATAAAAACTTCCCCACCTTTGAAATAAATTTAACTAAATTCAGTAATTTATTCATTCATTTTCATTAAACTTTTAAATGTCAGTTGAAAATATGTCTCAAGTTAGTTGGAAAATGGAAATTTTTAAAACTAGCCAAAAGTAAATTCTGTAAGCTGCAATTACCAGAGCAAAAACACCTTTTTTTAAAAAAATTTCAAATCTCCAAAGTGCAGAATGCAAACTCCTTTTGATGTCCTCCACCGGGTCATAATTGGGTGTGTGTACGCCATATTACGAATTCGAAGCACCGAAATTTTCGTGCTCAAGTAATAGTTTACTCGCGTTCAGTTCTAAAACTGTTGGTCTTCCTTCAATTTCTAGTAAAATATCAATATAGCCCTGTTACCGTGAATGGCAGAAATCATGAGAATGTCGATATTCACAATCACTCACATAGTCGCATCGTCATCCTTCGGTGAATGTCCGAAATATTTTTTATATCCGATTTGATATTAATTTATTCTCTGATATCATTACATTTATACGATATTTTTAATATCTGCTGAGGATAGATTAGAAACATCAGTGTTCGGAGTACCGGTTAAATGAATACCGGGCAGTGACAGTTTTTATTTTACATTTTATAACAGTCGTTGAACCACCGACCCAATTTTTGGGTTTACGACTACTAATGTTCAACTATGTGGCCTTGCAATTTTGGACCCAACCCGGAACTCCTGGATCAAGTATTTCGAGAAAATTTGCCTTTAAAGAAGACTTTTTGATGGAACTAACCTGCATTTGCGTTACGTGGAGAAGAAGACCACGAGAACCTCCCACGGTTAGCCCGACGATAAGGGAACTCCAACGCATGATCCGTCTACCACTGATGACATATCCCGTCAGCACTGCGGTCGGTGCAAGTCAGATGTGGAATTCGTATCGACCGGCCATCGCTAGGATTTGAACCCGGTTCACACCCATTGGAAGGCGAACGCTCTATCCCCTGAATCATCGCGGTTCTGGGTAGTGGCACTTGATTTTAAATAAAACAGTGACGCAGGGCATACCGGGCAGTGGCACTTAATTAGACCTAGTGTATTTTTCGGACATTTACCAAAGCTACATATTTAACATTATCTACATATTTAACAAAATTATCAACATATTTAACAAATTTATCTACATATTTAACAAATTTATCTACATATTTAACAAATTTATCAAGTTGAACTTTCAAAGCTTATACTTTCAATCAAAACATAAAAATATAAACTATTTCGCGAAATACGGATTTTTACTTCAGTCTAATCTCTACAAAGACAAATTTATTATCACAGAACTTAAAAATGACGTAAGAATTGGAGTTACAAAAAATTAAGCTAAATTAATCACACTGGCCAGACTTAATAGGTAAATATTAATAATAACGACTTAATGCGATTTGTGTGAATATTGTATCACTTTCACCAAAACAACGTGATTTTTCATAAACGCCAGTTATTTATATGAAAAATAGCCAAACTTTATTCTTTTAATTGTAACATATATATTGCAATATTTATCAAAACATTTGTTGTCAACACATTGGAGAACGTCACACTATCACTTACTCGAAAAGGAAAGAGAATTCATTGGAATGGATTCAGATGACGATAATGATCTCTCACGCTGATGGTTAAAGTTTAAATCAAAATAAATAAAAAAAAACTAAAAAAAAGAGAGAGAGAGGTTAAATATCGGCAGAGGGCACTGAGACCAAGGAAATCATTAATCCAACCGCCAAAACGCCCACTTCAACAACCGACGAAGAAGGGAATTCTAAATAACTTGACTCATATTCAATGTCCGTTGGAATTATTTGGATTTGGAACTTTTTCAAGGACAATGAATTCTTCCAGAGCAATTTTCTTTCTTCTAAGTTAACAACTGTTAATGATCTATCTTTTTATTTCATAATTTAACGTGTGACTGTGTTATTTATTTTATGTAAACACAGTGCAAAATTTTTAAAAAAACATCTTAACTTGTTATCTAATGATCAGAATTCCACACATGCAATCTGTTAATCAAGAAATTAGGCATAAAAACGTAGTGTCTCTAAACAAATTTGCCTTTTTTTCAATGAATTCGGTCCCTTTAGTATGGGGGATCAGTGGCGTAAATAACACCCCCGTGGATCTGGAGAAACACTATATGATATATAAATATGCTGGTGATATAATTTAAATTAAGTTATATAAATTAATATAATTAAAATAAAATGAAGGATAATAAATGTTCGATTGTTTTTTCATAGTATTCTTGTCTCATATAATAATTTTAAAATATTTACGTAACATTTTAAGAAAGGGAGCATTTACAAATGCCAGGGGGCGCATCTAAGTTTATGTACGTCACTGGGAGGGGAGATGTTGCAATCTGGAAAATGTAGTCGCAATATATTAGTCAGAAGAGCCGTTCGAAAGTTTTGATATAATTTCACTTTTTGTGTGTTTCCGTATATCTGTGGAATAAATAAAACGAACTATAAACTTTTTTGCACACAATTCGACAAATTATTCATCAAAACATAATTCCAAAGAAAAAAAAATTATTTTTATAATTATTTATCATATTTTATTATTTAATATATTAATCATAGAAAAAGAAGACATACAAAGTCTTTTTTACATCCTTTTAAACTAGGTAATATTAAATAACTAAATAGAAAATTTGAGCAAAATCTTACGATTAGTTTCTGAGAAATTAAACTAAATAAAAGTTATAATTTAAATTTTTTTGTTCTCTAGAACTATTCAGAGATTGATTCTGTTAAAATTTTGATTTCCATATCCAAAATTGCTTAGTTAAAAATGTGCATAGTTTATGAATCAAAGTTTCGCCTAACCAATTTTACCTTGAAAAAAAGTGATAAATCATTAAAACAAAAAAATAATGTTTTTTTCTTTAATCATGGAAATATCTTCGGATATGCAGATTTATAATTTGTACGGAACATAAATAAATAAGCAAAATAGAATTTCTTTAAGTCGCTTAAATGATTCCAAATATATAGCTGAATACACAAAAAGTAAAATTAACTTTTTGGCACCACTACGTTCAATCGCTCTCCTGTGTTCTATGTTGGAACCTTTTTTTTCCAGATTGTAACTAACCTTTCGTTTAATTGATATTTCCGACAAAGTTCATTTTATTGATATTTCCGACAACAGGCAATAGTTAGCTTTCCCGATGAATTGTGCTAAATGTAAAAAGTCTAATGAAAAATGCAGTTTACATTTCTTGAAGCCTTTAACATTTAATGATAAAAATATGTCCACTATATCTTAGATATGCATTGTACTTGGAAAATTTTTTTAGAAGTGACAATTTAGACGATTCAATCAATTAAACATTGGTCACAGTATCAATATGATATAATAGAGATTATACTTTTAAAATATGCAATTGTAAGTTTTTAAATTTCTCCTTTTTTAATAGTGAAAGAGGTGAATTTCATACTTGCAGGTGTAAGACGCAGTCTTTTCAATTTAAAATTTTTTAGCTCATGATAAAAATAAAAAATAATAAAACACTCTGAAAAATTATATTTTGCACAAAAGTTTATGGTTCTGAAGCAAAAGTTTTTGATTGACNAACTAACCCTCATAAATTGGGTCTCTAAATCTAAATCCATATTTTAAAAAAAGGCATGTTTATTCAGAGAAAGTATGTGTCAGATTTTGTAACTTAAAGAATCGTTTGCACAGACAATATTTCAAAGTTTAAAATCAGATACAAAAAGAGATTTTCTCAGAATGAACAAAGCTAAAGTGTTCATTTTATTGATATTTCCGACAACAAGCAGTAGTTAGTTTTCTCGATGAATTGTGTTAAATGTAAAAAGTCTAATGAAAAATGCAGTTTACATTTCTTGAAGCAAAAATATGCCCAATATATCTTTGACATGCACTGTACCTGAAAAATTTTTTTAGAAGCGACAATTTAGACGATTCAATCAATTAAGCATTGGTCACAGTATCAATATGATATAATAGAGATTATACTTATAAAATATGCAATTGTAAGTTTTTAAATTTCTCCTTTTTTAATAGTGAAAGAGGTGAATTTCATACTTGCAGGTGTAAGACGCAGTCTTTTCAATTAAAATTTTTTCAGCTCATGATAAAAATAAAAAAAAATAAAACATTCTGAAAAATTATATTTTGCAAAACACGCAAAAAGCGACATCAATAGTAGGAATTAAAATTTTTGGCATCTCACCTGACTGAACTATGGAGGTCATGCCCCCCCCTACGATTTTGAATGTCGAGAACTTTGTTCTGTAGGACAATAAGGCATAATTTTTAAGCGAAAATGTGTGTTTGTCTGATTTAGTCGCTTAGTTACCTAAAACAATGCCTGTATTAATTAATTAACAAATTTAAAGTTTGACCATCGAACCATAAGGTTGTTGTATGCTCGTACTGGGGGGCAATAGAAAAAAAAACGGAAGACCTAAAAATACTCGGCTTGGGACGATTGTAAGCGAATTGAAAACAATAGGAAAGACTAAGAGAGAGGCAAAATATCTGACTATAAGAAGGTAGGTAGGTACTTACTATTAACGTTGCACGAGAGTTGTACAATGGGCTATTGGCGACGGTCTGGGAAATAACCCGGAGGATGATCCGGAGACATGCCATCACAATTTTATGATGTCCACTTCCTCAATTTAGATATAGATCTGAAGGGGAAGGAAATTTTCCCCAAATCCCTGTACCCGTGATACTTCTCAGCGACCGACCACAGGACTTTCAATTCCATAGATTTTATGAGCACGTATATCGCATGTACTCGGTGGGTTTTTGTGAAGTCGAGGATCGAACCCTGGCCCCTGCGGACCGAAGTCCGATTCTCAAACCACTGGGCAATCACGGTCCCTGGCTACCAATAGAGTGAGATGGAAAGATATAATTGAAGCCCTATTCTCCCCGATTCGGAGTAAAAAGGAATATTTTATTTGATTAATCAAAAGTTATTTAGATGCCGCTTTTTCTTTATTTTGCCCTCTGTACAAAAGCGCGAAAAAAAAGAAGAAGAAAAATTGAACATTCTGAATAACTTTTGATCTGATGATTATATTTTCACATTTTAAATATTTTGAGAGCTTAACCTTAAATATTCTCATTAATGAGCGCAGTAAGTAACTAAATGAAGCACGCAAACGCATTCTGAATGAACATCATACTTTTTTTTCCGGATGATTCGAATTTTTGATCCTCAAAATATGATAAGAGTAAGAGTGGTGAGAAGCAGCGCTATAAAAAACACGTTCCCGATAGTTTGGTCAAGGAGAGCAGTAACAAATTTGATCCAGTGATTTTAATTTTATTTTTTTGCAGCAGCAACTCTCGAAAACTTTTTTAGAAAATGAAAAATTCTTGGATGCACTTTTAAAATTCGTTTTAACCAAAAACAATACCATGCAAAAAAAATATTTTTCATAATTATTTACGAGTATTTTATTTAATACTTATCGTAAACATTTTGATCATAAGACATACAAATTTCTACATCATTTTAAACAATGTAATTTTAAATGTCTAAATCCCGCAGTGGACTGATCGTTAAGACACGTTTCCCAGTAGAGCACCGAAGTCAAGCATCACTAGCTGCGGTCAGTTAGCGGGTGGGTGACCATTCTGATCTGCCTGCGTAAGGACCGAGGGTTCGCGGTATGGGGCCTCGTTGAACTGTTTTACCATAAAGTGCTCGACTTCACGCGCTGGTTGTTGGGCTACCAAAACAGGAGAGCCATCCCTTTGAAGAGGATCAAAATTGCGATAGCATGTCTCAGGATCATCCTCCAGGGATGTTTCACCGACCATCGTGCAGCTCTTGTGTGATGTAAATGAACCACAACTACCTTTAGTGACAAAATGCGAAATTTGAACGAAATAGGTCGTATGATTACTGATAAATCAAATTTTAAACATAAGATTTTTTTCAAAATTTTATTTACTTGTATATGTTTATGTATTTTAATAGGGAGGAAAGGGTTCATCTGAGGGTTGTGTGACACAAAGGGGAAAGAATCAAAAATACAATTGTAAAATGTGACATATCTTACTGGTACAGATTTACTGCCACTTTTGTATAACAGTTCTGTAACAGGTAGGGGGTTTGAGATAACGTCTCTGTTTATTCTATAGAAGAAAACTTTACCTGAACCTCAGCTTTGCTGCACAATCTGTTCGTTTTAGAGGTCATCATTTTTATTCGAATGGAGAAAAAAAAGCGATCGTTTGTTATGAACTCGGTTCACATGCCGCAACGAATTTCAACTCTTGTTACCGTGGGTGTCGGGTACGTTAGAAAACGTAGGCGTTTAAAGCAGCCGTTGAAGGAAACGAAGATTTTTTTTAAAAAAATGATGGGAAAAGGTTTAGAAATGATCTGACCTGGCAATTTAGTGTATAATATCACCGCTTATCTTTTTTTTTCTTTTCCAGTTTCATTGAACCTAGATAGATTCTATATCTTTAGACTGCGTAGAGGGTACACTATAATTTTTTTTTTCACCACAAAGATTTTGAACTAGTCTTAAACATAAACAATGAACAATATTTTATTCAAAATAATATTTTTTTAATATTTATTAGAGTGTCATACATTAGTTTGATATAATATATTCAAAAATTGTATAAATTCATTTGAAAATTTACTATGCAAGCTTTCAGGTAATTTTTTTAAGCAATATATTCTAGAAATATATCGGGCATCCGGCAATTATCCCGATTTCTGACCTAACCGGCTAGATTTACCTTACCCGGTCCTGACAAAGGAATTTCACAACAGCTTTTTTCAAGATTAATTTAGTCAAGACAACATTTATTTGCTACAACAAAAAGCATATGCCAAAACTGAGATAGTTGTTTTAGAAGTTTTTTGAAGACAGATTTTGTTTTAAAAAAATAATAATTATTATTATTTACATAACAAAAAAACTCATTTGAAGAATATTTATTATATTTTCAACATTAATTAATGATGTATGTTGAACTGAAGTATGTATGAATAAAGCTGCCCATTGGCAACGTAAAATTAAATTTTTACTACATTGTAGAAAAATTTGGTGTTTAGTTGCCACCATTTTCAGTGCTGAGATAAACTAAATAAATTTTTTACAGAACTGTAGCTATCATGTGAAAAAATTATATGAACTTGGCAAAATAACAATTGTTTGAAAAATTAGTGTGAATAAACTACTAAAACGTGCTTGTTTGTTTAAACGATATGTTTTTACAATGGATTCTAATGCGCATGAAAATTGGTGTTGTCAAAAAGCAATCAAACAAAACGTGAATAACTATATAAGTAAAACAATATCAGTGAAAAAGTAAATAAAAATTTTCGTTTACCTCCACACCAAAAATGGTGGCAACTATGTACCAAATTTTTTTACAGCATGGAAAGTACAGGGGTTGGAAAAAATAATGGAAACATTTCGATACCAACACATTTTTTTATATTTCTCAAAAAATACGTAGAGAATCAGTTTATAAATTCAGAAATGTGTAGATCGTGCGATTTATATCAATGGAGTTTAAAGTTTTTTTGATGCTTGAGGGACCGTCAGTAAGTTGCAAACGGAAAATATGTTTTGAATACCCCATGCCAAAAAGTGTAGCAATAAATTTGTACAATTATTTTGATTATTACATGCAATAATTGCAAAATCTATTTATAGAGATATGGACATTTTTATTAAAAACAAATTCTGTTTCTCACGTTTTTTTTTCTTCTTAAACTTTAATATTCAATAAAATTCTTTTGGATCAATTTAAAATTGATGACAAAATTATTGGTTTAAAATTTGAAAAAAAAATTTCGTTAAAAACTGCAGATTCTCAAGATATGAGTAATTCAAATAGTACTTTTATACTGCGCATGCACGGAAAAAATCTTAGAACATTTTGTTCTTAATTTTGTAGTGAATCAGACTTGACAAACTAATAAAAAAATTAATTTTTTAAGCAATTATCTAAGTAATTTTCTTATATTTCAAAAGAAAGTTGAAAATTATCAGGGTTTTTTTTCCACAAGTTTCCTTTTGTACTATTAAACAAGATTTATTAAAAATGACACCGACATTGTTGAGGATCAATCCCTATAAAAGTTTCCTTTGAATGTTTTTTTTCCCGAGGACCATCACACTTTGTTGTCCGAACCATCATTAGAAGGGTATTACCGTTTGTCAATAAATTTTGTTTAATAGCACAAAATGGTACATGTTTGTAGTACAATGTTTAATAGTACAAAATGAAATTTGCGGAAAACCCCTGATCATTTCTGATTTTTAGAGAGTAAGAAAACTGTTTAGAAAATTGCTTGAAACTTTTTAAATCTTTAAGATATTCAAGTCGGACTTAGTTATTTAGTTGCTAATTACGATTCATTACAAAAATAAAAAATTTAATTTTGTCCGAGCGTGCATAGTATAATAAAACTACTTAAATTACTCGTATCTTACGCAGTTTTTAAAGAATTTTTCTCGAATTTTAAAACAATAACTTTTTAAACCGATCCAAAAGTTTTGTTTAATTTTATTGAATATATTTTAAAGCTGTAGCAAAAACACCTTTAAAAAAAAAAAGAAAAAAAAAAGAGGNACATAAAAAAAAAAAAGCGTTTTTTTTTTTTTTTTAAATGTCCATATTTACATAAATATTTAAGCTAGGGAAACGATATTTGTTTAATTAATGCTTGTATTAACCAAAATAATAGTTTTCTCTCTTTTTTTTTATGGCGGGCACTTGGGACTTGTCCCATTGGCCACAGAAATGCCAGAACTGCTACTCTCTTCTCGTTACCCAGAGGGCATCTATGGCGAAGCCACGGCGGTGGAGCAGCGTCGCCCTCTTCACGCAACCACAAACCCGTTTGTAGGGCAGGTCACATTCACACAAAGAAGAAAGGACATAGAACACAGAGAGAAAGAAACATCCATGCCCTGAACAGGATTCGAACCCGTGGCCAATGGCTCCGCAGTCAGACACGCTAACCACTCGGCCACGTTGTCGGCTCAAAATAAAAGTTAAAAGTTACAAATTTATAACTAAATTTTTTTGGCATAGGGTGTTCAATTTTTTTCCGTTTGCAATTTATTGTCGGTCCCTCAAACCTTAAAAAGCTTTAAACTTCATTGATATGTAATAGAAATTGCACAATCCAATCACTACTAAACTTACGAACGGATTCTCTGAGTATTGTTTTGAAAAATATCAAAAAAAATGTGCTAGTATTAAAGTGTTTTCTTTATTTTGACTAACCTTTGTATATTTCTTTCAACATTAGCTCCATACTTTCAATTTCGAACTAATGTGGTTTAAGTTTTCTTTTCGTCGGGCTAACAATGAGAGGTCATCGAGGTTCTATGTTTAAAGCAAATAAGCGTGAGTATCAANTAACTTGTCGAAATAAATAGTATATTATGTATAGAAAACGGCAAAGTCATTTTACTACTCTGAATAGCATTTAGAATAACATCTATATCTATAATACGTAATATAATATACTTACCTATAATAAACTCTCCAAATGCACTGGCACCCTAATAATTTGTTTCACTCTTCACTGTTAAAAGATTGAATCGCGAATGAACAAAATGGTTTATAAGCAATTTATCATTCCAAATACAATTCTTCATAACGGACTGAGTATATTTATCTATTTGCGATTCCTGAAATTGTAACTTCGTCAGTATTTTTGTTTCGTCTCGTTTAGATTTTGTTGTTTGAAAAAGATAGTTCTTATGCCGGCTCCCTAATGCTTTGCAGAGACCGGCGGTCTGCTAGGTCTTCCGCCTTCCCGCCGGCCCTGCTTTTCAAAAGAAAAATCGATGATTTAAAAAAATATTGATATATCACTTCAAAGTAATCATATAAACTTTTCAAAAGAAATGACATTTATAAACTGATATCAAAAAATTAGACACAATTTTATCATTACACAACCGTGCTATACAAATACACATACACGTAAATATGCTATAAATTTCCTTAGAACGTGTGTTTTTGCTTAATCATTGAAGAGACATTTTTTTTTTAGCATCTCCTCAGCAAATTTAATGAAACAAAAATAAATATATAAAGTAAAAACCACGAACATAAAGTAACATACGAGCACAATATATGCATTAAACATATGCAATCAACTAAAGTAAACTAAAAAGAAAGTAATCAGTTCTTGTGCGGTTTTTCCTCTCGGGGAAAAAGTGTAACTGTTCTCCCTGTCACAAGTTTGATTTTTTCCTTTTTATAGCTACGAATCTCACTGAACTATATCTTTTATTTTATTTTATAACCGTCTTTGAACAGCTAACCCAAATTTGAGTTTACGGTTAGGCTATAGTTCAATAGGTTAGGCTATAGTTCTCCATAGCCTTGTAATTTTGAACCCAATCCAGAAAACAAGGGTCTTCCTAGATCAGTACTCCCATAGGTAGTCATTAGTCATGAGAACATGGAGGACTTTGTGACCCCGACAGATTTAACCTGCACCAGTCGCCGTGTAATGTATGGGAATTCTTCGGCCGCCTGAATTTGAATTCCCGTTCTGACGCACACGAGCAGCCGCACTCAATTGCAATGTCATCGATTTTAATCATCACATCCTAATAATTATTAATTACTGGTGTTGCACAATAACCAATTATTTGCTTGTATCATTTTTATGAGTCAATCTCTTTTTTTAATAACCGTCGTTAAACAGCCGATCCAATTTTTAGGTTTACTACTACTAATATTCAACTCCGTAGTCTTGTCATTTTGAACCTAATCAAATATAAAAGAGAAATCCGGGATCAAATATTGGGAAAAATTTTCTTTCGTGGATAACTTTTTTTTAATGGAACTAACCCGCATTTGAGTTACATGGAGAAGAAAACCACGAAAAAACCATACGGTTAGTCTGACAGCAAAGGAAGTACCACCTATCTTGTAAAATATGTATTCGACAGAAAATTATACAATTTTAATATCGTTTTATATTTGTGTTATATTACTCAGCCGGGTATCAGAAACAGTCTAGGACAACCCATAGAATTTTTGCAAGATGCCCTGAACCGGCCGAGTAAAAGTCAATTTTCATTGGATGCCTGAACCCGGTAAAATTTCAGTTCATTCTCATTATCCCCAATACATCTACATCTGGTTTCATTGAAAGTTAAAAATATCTCTATAAAGGCAGTTTTAGACTACGGCAAAGTTTTGCCGTAGTCTAAAACTGCCTGTAATTGCCTAATGAGGATACCTCCTTACGTTTTCTTTAGAGATTGAGGGAAACAAAAACAGGTGACACAGGTAAACCTGTTACACGTGAACCTTTTAATATCCAAAAAAAAAATATTTGTAAAGATTTTGCAACGTAAATAGAGGAATCGTTCGATTGGAAAATCCAAATTTTGACCACCCGTCATCTCTGCAAATGACACTAAATGGGTTTCTGCCTTATGTCGGTATGTTCTATATTTCCACAATATTGTGCAAATGAAAGTGCGGAGTCTGGCGTTTTCCACATTTTACTTAAAGCACTGTCCTCATTAACGGCTTCGGCATATTTCGTGCAGTCCTTAGAAAATTTAAAGAGAGATTTTTTTTTTTTTCTTTTTAAGGAAATGAAGTTACATACATCTTTCAGCTTCAGTTTTAATTTTAGCTCTTTGCACACTTCTTAAAATGTTTATAATTTTCAAGTTTGGTGGGGTTTATTTCGACCTTGTTAAATCTTATGTTTCTTTCCACATTTCAGAATTATAATAAAATATTTGGGGAAAATACAAACTAACTGAGGGATAAAACATTTTTTTTCTAGAAATCTTAATCATTATTTTGCTGGGCAATGAAATATACATATAAATTAGAATAAAAATGATAAAATAAAAATAAATTTTTCTTTAAAATTAAAAAAAAAAATTAAGAAAACAATTTAAATTATGACTGCATACGAAAAATTACTAAGTTATCCTAATGCTTCCATAGATGGCGACACCATAATCAAATAAAAAATAAATTAAGAGGGTTTATTGCATTATAAGCCCTTATCTTATTCACCACCTTATACGCTGTAAATTTTTAAAACTGGTGTGGTATACTTAGGTTTTGTGGAAATATATGCGGTCGAATTACAGAATTATAAGTTTAAATTTGGGGAAATACAAGCTATTATATAATGATAATTCACATTTCTGAGGGGAAAAAAGTATTTTTAAAAGTATTAATTCCACCTCTCTTAAAGCAAATAAATATATATATTATAAAGTCAGTAATAAAAGGAATTAAGAGAATTTTCTTTAGAAATAAAAAAAATTGATTAAAAAAAAAAAGGTTAAACTTAGGCAGCAAACTATGTCATTATATTACACAAGAGCTTACATAGATGGCAGCACTACAGTCAATAAAATTATTTAAAAAAAATTACGGCCATTATTACAATTAGACCATTAGTCCTGATTGCAATATAGATTCGTCTATAATTCTGAAATTTTGTGTAGTCCCTTTATAGATGTTGTCACAATATATGTATCCAAATTTGAAAATTAGAAAATTAAATTGAAAATTCGAATTTTTAAATTTAGATTATTATAATTTAAACTGATGAAAATCGATTCGGATGATGCTAAAAATTATTATAATGTAAAGAGAAAAAAAAAAAGAATGTATATCAAAAATCTAAAAACAGACATCTGATTACTATTTTACTACCTTTCAAAAACTGCTGGATTCAGATCTGTTTTGATAAAATTATGTCAGAAAAAATTAAACGAGAATCTAAAATGCCCTTTATATTTCAAATTCTGATTGGGTGATGACGTTGCATGTATCGATTGATACTGCTCAATAGAGTAAAATTCCACGAGCAGTTTGTCTATGAAAAAATTAAAGAAAGAAAATAAAAAGCATAATTATAATTTTGCTTCTTCGTCCCCCCCCCTTTCGACAATGTTTTCAATTCCCCGGTTTGGTTTTTGTTTGTAGCCTCAAACGGAAAACTATAAAACAATATCAATGTGAACAGGAATTCTATCTGACTAAAATTTGCATGAGTTTCTAAACGAAATAAGTTAGCTCAGCTGTCGTACTAATAATTCATGTCACCGAAAATATAGCAATGCTTCAGATAAAGCAAAGAACACGTGTAAAACACCTAAAACCCATAAAGTAACACATAAAAGAACCATTGGGAAATACAAGAAGAAACACATTAAAACACAAAATAGTACATCGCATTAAATATCGTGAATAAATAGAACCTCGTTGGCTGCTGCTACAGCTGTAAGCAACACCATTAAACTATCTTTTTTTTTTAAATTTTATTTTTTGTTTATTTATTTGCGCTACAACGTGTTAAAATTTGCTAGGTAGTTATCATTAACATTCTATCCGAGTTAAATACAGTGGCTTTAAATAACACTCCCGCAACACCTCTGCGCGGGGAGAGCTCGAAGTTTGAGGGAGCGCAATCCCAAAAATAGTACACTGTAATACGGGTGCGTAACCTGCAGCTCGCCAGTTCTTGATGTGCTTCCCGCAGTAGCTCCTGAACATAATAATAATAATTTTAAAAAAAATCGTTGAATCACCGAAGTCAAGCACCATCGGGCGTGGTCACTACTTGGGAGGGTGACCCCCTGGGTAGGCATATTCCCTAAGGGCTAGTAAGCCTGGTTGGTTGGGCACTGGGCCTATGTTCAAGGGGTCGTGAGTTCCATTCCGCAGGCCGAAGACTCCCCGTGTAGTAAATGGTGACTGGTGCACCTTAAATCTGTCGAGTCCCAAAGTCCTCCATGTTCCCATGACAAATCACACTTCTGGGGGTACTGATCCAGGAGTTTCCTTATCTTCTGGATTGGTTCAAAATTACAAGGCAGTAATAGTCGTATACCCAAAATTGGGTCAGCTCTTCAACGACAGTTATAAAATAAAGAATAAAATAGGAAATATTCATGCCACGTTTTATTCCTGAACAGTAACGTGTGAACAAAGATGCCTCGGGCTTCTAAGAATGTCAAGGGTGCTAAAAACTCATTTACAAGGCTGCGGAGTTGAACAATAGTAGTCGTTAACTCAAAATTGGGTCGACTGTTACACGACGGTTATAAAATAAAATAAAATGGCCCACTTAAGTTTTAGAAGAGCCAAATCTAAATCAATCGCCTTCTTCGATGGTTATCATTGCACATTTCCATAGTTTTATGAATCTCAATATTTTTCATACGACAAAATTTTTGACGCGTGAATTTCGAATTTTAGTAATTACTTTCGTAGCTCCTTATGTGTATCCATTATTTCATAGTTCATTCAGGTGACTTTTTTCGATCGAAGCTTATATCGTCGGATTACCACGTGTTTCTTAAAATCACGATCTTTTTAGTACGATCATTATTTCAATTAATTTAGTACGATATAGCGACTTGCGGATTTCGACTCGGGAAAATGGTGAAAAGTTTTCTTTTTAGCAGGTTCGTTTTTGGCTACATTCAATGATGACGACATATATCATATATTTATTTCAGGTTCTGGAATTTTATTTTAAATAATATATATATATATACAATTAGTATAAATAATCCTCCTTCTGTTTTCTTTTTTAAATCTTTCCCTTACACACGATAGGAAAACGATACTTCCCATGTCTCTCATCCACATAGTCAGGGGTTATACAAATATGCGTGGGCAGAGTCCATCCTGCTGACACACTTTTGAAGTGCTTTATTTGTGTCAATTTTATCCTAAATCCAAGTTATTTTTTCATAGTTTTTTCAGAAATGCTCATTTCTACATGCTTTTGATAATCCCGATATTTTTAATATTTATTAATGCCACATTCGACTGGTGCATTTCCAATGGGCGCTTTATTTGCAACAATTTAATCGCAAATCTTTTTTTTTCCTTTTTTTAAAATTTTTCTTATTGTTTATTCATCAGTAATTGCTACGCTTTTCCACAGGCTTTTAAATTAATTTTAATTCAGTGCTTTAACGATTTTCGAATCAGGCATTTTAATCATCTCCCTTTGCATGCTTTTATGTCTGCCAATTTCATCGTTAATACAAGTTATTTTTCATTTGTTTTTTTTTATTTCGATATTTTTAATATAATATTGTTACAAAGTGTGAAATTTGAATATGAATTTTTAAGCTGCTTACTGTTTTTGATCTTTGATTCTAGTTTTTAGTAGCCTAAAAAAAATCGGTTTTATAATTTAATATTCATAAAATCTCTTATGACTCACTAAAGAAAAATGTCCTTGAGTCCAAAATGTACTGAACTGAATCCCAGTTAAATATTGAATCTTATTTTGAACCCAAATTAGAAGACAAGGGAATTCCTGAATCAAGTACCGGGAGAAATTTGCTTTCGAGGAGGGCGTTTTGATGGAACCAGTTCTTGTTTGCGTTAAATGGAGAGGAAAACCTCCCAGGGTCAGCCGGACAGCAAGGGAACTCTAACCCTAGATCCGTCTACCACTGAGGATATTTTACGTCACCATTATGGAAAGGTGAGGAATTCGTATCGTCTAAACATCGCTGATATTCGAACCCGGTTATCCTCATTGGAAGGTGAATGCTCTATTCCCCTGAGCCACCAGGACTTGTAAATCAAAATTTGTCTGCGGCCCTACATATGCATAGCAAATTTTGAACTCCCAAATTTAAGGTCGATGAAANTGAAGCATCAGGAAAAGCTTTCTCTTCGTCCTTAGCGAGTTGTTGAAGTGTTTTTACAGCAAGATAGGGAGCACAGGCTGTCCCATAGGTGACAGTTAATAATCTGTATATCTGGATTTCTTCATCAGGTTTGAACCTCCAGAGTATTCGTTGGTAATCAGCATCCTCTTCATGAATACGAATTTGGCGAAACATTTTCTCGATGTCAGCAGTAAATGCAACTTTGAAAGTTCTAAATTTTAGTAATAGAGAAAATAATTCGGGCTGCAAACGAGGACCTGCATGCAACGCATTGTTGAGAGAATTACCAGAAGAATCCTTAGCTGACGCATCGAAGACCACTCTTAGTTTGGTTGTGTTGCTGTCTTCTTTAATAACGAAATGATGAGGTAGATAAAATGTTGATTCCTTAATCAGTTCGTCGGAAAGAACCCTTTCCATATGACCTAGTTGAAGATATTCCGACATGAAAGTTGTGTACTGATGCTCAAGTTCATTATTCTTACTTAGTTTTCTTTCAATGTAGTTGAATCTTTTACTTGCTTGAGTAGGTGAGTCACCAAATTCTATAGAATGTTTGAAAGGTATTCTCACAATATAACGTCCAGATGGATCTCTAGCAACCGTTTTTTCGTAAAATGCTTCACAATCTAAATCATTCTTTGATTTCAGTTCAGCTTGAGGTAAAGATTCGAGCTCCCAGAATTTAGCCAATTGACAATCCAACGATGAGGTAAGATGACAGTTCACAAAGGATTTTTCCTTATTGGAGTTTGAGAACACTCTTCCCGATAATAGCCAGCCTAGATGAGAATTGAGTGCAGCTGCAGTACCCTTCTTCCCTAAAATTGGTTCTCCAATTAGCAAGTCAGCGTATAAGTCGGCTCCTAACAGAATGTCTATTGGACCAGTTGCATGAAATGTTGGATCTGCAAGCAATAGACCATGCAGGTGTGGCCAGTTGCATGAAGAAAATGTGAAATTCGGTAAATCACTTGTTATGCAGTCTACAATCAAGGCTTTACAGCAAAAAATTTTCTCATTAAAATGTGGAGAAAAGACCAAAGATACTTCAGATAAAGAAGATTTACTAGCGTATTATTAATTCCTGAAATCGAATGATTTGTAACAGTCTTTGATAATTGCAGTCTTTTAACACAGTTTTTGCTCACTAGAGATTTCTGACTGCCGTTGTCAATCAGCGCTCGGCAATTAACGAAATGTCCCTTAGTATTTTTTACCTTTATTAAAGCTGTTGATAATAAAGTATTACTATCTACACTATTAGAATTTAGACAAGTTGTGCTAAGTTGAATGTTTTCCCTCACTGTAGGAACATTTTCAGAATTGGCATTATCTAAATTTGAATTAGAATAGCAAACTGTATTGCTTACATTAGGTTCTTCAGAATTAGAATAAAATCTATGCAATGAAGTATGATGTTTTCTATGACATGCCTTACAGGTGTTAGTAAAACGGCATTTATTTGCCATATGAAATTTTCTTAAACAATTTATACACAGCCTTTTAGATTTAATTACCTTTCACCTGTCATCAACAGACATCTTATTATACATGGGACAATTAACAATCGAATGATTTTCATTACAAATATTGCATAAATTTTCGGTTTTGTTTACAACCACATTATTTACAAAAGCCTTTTTAGGAAGAACCCTTGGCTTGCATTCTGCTTGATTTGAAATAATTTTTGCTTGTTGCTCAAGAAATTGAGCCAATTCTAAAAATGTTGGAATATCTTGATTAGTTAAAGATAATTCCCATCTTTGCCTTAGTGTATCATCTAGTTTTCCCAAAATAAAAAATCTTAAAATAACATCTACCATAGGATTAACTTCTAACTTTAAAGTTGAAAGAATTCGAATAACTTCATTACATGTATCTAAAATTTCAAATATCGAAACCGCAGAATTAGACTTAATTGTCTTTAGATTAAATAGTTTTGAAATTTGCGCGAACGCTAATTCACGTTTATTATCATATCTCGCAACTAGAGTCTGCCAAGCGTGCTTATAATTTTCATCTGTGAGCGAAAATCCTGAAATAAGCTTGTGTACAGTACCCTTTAAACTAGCAAACAAATATTGAAATTTTTGAAGTTCTGTTAATTCTGGATTTCTATCTATGGAACTCAAAAACAATTCTTTAAATGACATCCAATTATTGAAATTTCCATAAAAACTCGGTAACTCGAATTTGGGCAACTTTAAACAAGATTCATTTAGTTTCGGTTTCGAATCATCTAGAGAAACGCCGCCATTATTAGTATTGTTTACTTTTGATTTCAATTCCGACATTTCCCCTGCAATATTAATTCGCAACGTATCAATATTAGATGCCAAATCATCAAATTCTTTCATATTGCTTGCCTCTTCCTCATTCTTGCAAGAAACGATAATTTCCGTATGAATCTCATTAAGCTCCACCCATATTTCATTTATTTGAGCCGAAAAAACATCTAATTCCGCTCTTTCTATTTCCCCAGACACAAATTTCGGTTTCAGAATATTGTTTATACGCGTTACTTTACCTTTCAAAATGCTACGTCTTTTCTTTAAAGTTTCCATTATAATTACAAAATACAAGATTTAAGATCAAAGATTTATTGACGGACCGAAAATAAGATTAAAAAAAAACAATGTTAACTAGAGCAATATAAAATACTTTTATCTAGCTCTCTTAATTGAAATCGAAACTAAATTATAAACAATAGCTCGGATTTTTCACTCCGGTCTCGAAGGACCAAAAAATGGAATGAATCTTAAATAAATCATAAACTTATATAATGGAAAAATCATAAAAGTTAAGTAGAATATCATTAAAATTATAGAAACTAATACAATGTGGGAAAATGAAAATTATGACAACTTAGCACAACAAATAAGTTTTCAAAATCTTACCGGATATATACTTTATTTCTTTGATTGATTATCAGAGCATGATTTATAGATAACACTGAAATATTTTTCATTGAATTATAAATGAGTAATTGAAATTTCAATGGCCATATTGCCAAACATAAATATTACTCATCTACCAACATAATGAATAAATCTAAACTGAAACTAAAAAAAGGAAAGAAAATAATAAAAACAAAATATTTCTTGATTAACAGTACCACTGGCGCCATCTGTTATTGAAATTATAAAAAGAGTCAAAACAAAGCCTGGTTGATTGGACACTGGGCCTATGTTCAAGGGGTCGTGAGTTCCATTCCGCAGGCCGAAGACCGTGCAGTAAATGGTGACTGGTGCACCTTAAATCTGTCGAGTCACAAAGTCCTCCATGTTCCCATAACAAATCACACTTCTGGGGGTACTGATCCAGGAGTTTCCTCATCTTCTAGATTGGTTCAAAATTACAAGGCTACGGAGTTGAACAGTAATAGTCGTAAACCCAAAATTGGGTCAGCTCTTCAACGACGGTTATAAAATAAAATAAAATAAGAATTATTTATGTATGTGCCACGGTTTATTCCTGAGCATTAATGTGTGAACAAAGATACCGCGGGCTTCTAAAATGTCAAGGGTGCTAAAAACTCATTTACAAGGCTGTTGAGTTGAACATTAGTAGACGTAAACCCAAAATTGGGTCGACTGTTAAACGAGGGTTATAAAATAAAATAAAATGGCCCATTTAAGTTTTAGAAGAGCCAAATCTAAATCAATGTAGTTTTTCGATCTGAATTTCGAATTTTAGTAATTACTTTCGTAGCACCTTATATGTATCCATTATTTCATAGTTCATTCAGGTGACTTTTTTCGATCGTGCTTTGGAAGAAGCTTATATCGTCGGATTACCACGTGTTTCTTAAAATCACGATCTTTTTAGTACGATCATTATTTTAATTAATTTAGTACGATGTAGCGACTTGCGGATTTCGACTCGGGAAAATGGTGAAAAGTTTTCTTTTTAGCAGGTTCGTTTTTGGCTACATTCAATGATGACGACATATATCATATATTTATTTCAGGTTCTGGAATTTTATTTTAAATAATATATATATATATACAATTAGTATAAATAATCCTCCTTCTGTTTTCTTTTTTAAATCTTTCCCTTACACACGATAGGAAAACGATACTTCCCATGTCTCTCATCCACATAGTCAGGGGTTATACAAATATGCGTGGGCAGAGTCCATCCTGCTGACACACTTTTGAAGTGCTTTATTTGTGTCAATTTTATCCTAAATCCAAGTTATTTTTTCATAGTTTTTTCAGAAATGCTCATTTCTACATGCTTTTGATAATCCCGATATTTTTAATATTTACTAATGCCACATTCGACTGGTGCATTTCCAATGGGCGCTTTATTTGCAACACTTTAATCGCAAATCTTTTTTTTTCTTTTTTTAAAATTTTTCTTATTGTTTATTCATCAGTAATTGCTACGCTTTTCCACAGGCTTTTAAATTAATTTTAATTCAGTGCTTTAACGATTTTCGAATCAGGCATTTTAATCATCTCCCTTTGCATGCTTTTATGTCTGCCAATTTCATCGTTAATACAAGTTATTTTTCATTTGTTTTTTTTTATTTCGATATTTTTAATATAATATTGTTACAAAGTGTGAAATTTGAATATGAATTTTTAAGCTGCTTACTGTTTTTGATCTTTGATTCTAGTTTTTAGTAGCCTAAAAAAAATCGGTTTTATAATTTAATATTCATAAAATCTCTTATGACTCACTAAAGAAAAATGTCCTTGAGTCCAAAATGTACTGAACTGAATCCCAGTTAAATATTGAATCTTATTTTGAACCCAAATTAGAAGACAAGGGAATTCCTGAATCAAGTACCGGGAGAAATTTGCTTTCGTGGACTGCGTTTTGATGGAACCAGTTCTTATTTGCGTTAAATGGAGAGGAAAACCTCCCATGGTCAGCCTGACAGCAAGGGAACTCTAACCCTAGATCCGTCTACCACTGAGGATATTTTACGTCACCATTATGGAAAGGTGAGGAATTCGTATCGTCTAAACATCGCTGATATTCGAACCCGGTTATCCTCATTGGAAGGTGAATGCTCTATTCCCCTGAGCCACCAGGACTTGTAAATCAAAATTTGTCTGCGGCCCTACATATGCATAGCAAATTTTGAACTCCCAAATTTAAGGTCGATGAAAATTAAACACAATAAATGTATGTTGTTCAAATTGGATTTGAAATATTAAATTACACTTACAAAGGAAAATATGGAATAAATCCATATCTAAAGAATCTAAGTAACTTAACAGTGGTATTTTATACAGATTAAATCAAACTCAAACTGATAATTCGATAAATACAACCAGAATAAATACACCATTCCAGATATTCAGACTTTTTTTTGCCTTTCTTCTTTTAATAGCAGCGGACAATTCTGTGACAAGAGAAATTCTGAAGATAGAAAACAATTACACCGCACAGCTGCATATCATTCCGCGAAAGAGTACCGCAGAGTATTCCGTAATATTTCTGTTTCTCTACAAGAATTTGTGCGAATACCTTTGTAGAGTATTCTAATTTCTGCATCATCACTGTAGAGTTCTTGCGCAGACAAATTGCTCTACTATCCCTTCAGAAACACTATATCAAACACCGTCATGCTGGCAGTTTTTTTTAGCAGTTATAGATGAAAAATGATCTGCAGCTCCAGGTGCCATCCTGGTGGATTTCTGCTACCAGGCCCCTATATTTTATATCTATTACCCATATTTTTTTCTTATTTTTGGTGAGTTAAAAAAAAATCCTATGGTGCCTGGGTGACTGTAATTAACGTAAATAGGCTCCGGAAATATCTCCAATAATCATGACTAGTGGAATAAAAAAAGGGTAAATTTTCCTTATTTAAAAAGAGTCCTGGTTTATCTTTTCCGAGCCCTACTGATTCCTCTTCATTATCGGTCTGATCAGCTGTGCTTGAAAATAAGTGTTTTCAGTGTTTGACTTTTAAAAAAAATTAAATTTAAATGAATAAATTTAAGGGTTACCATCAGTAACATACAAATAGAATAATACAAACAACGATTCCAGAAACTACTTTGAGAATTAGAATACATTCGTGAGTTATGTTAATTGTGCGCTTGGCTTCCAATTAGATTTATAATTCAAAATAAACAATCCCTTATTATGACATAAGTCATCTCAAACCCGGTCTATTGTAATTAATGGTTTCCGATTGAGACAAAGCGGTTTTAACGGTTTGTTTAACACAACGTGACGCTTTCCAGATTTCTGGTAACCAAACATGAAGGTTCTAGAAAGTCACGTGGGTCACGTGGATGTCGTCGAATAAATCAATTCAAAGAATCAACGAGAAATTTTTTTGTTTTAGATGGAAATTAAATTCTTGAAGAGTGACAATACATTCTATTTTACAGAATCGCAGATATGTTTATTTTTCCTTCAAATTTTCATAACAGAACAGAATTTTTTGTTTCTGATGCTATTTTCAAGAGAATTTTTCACAATTTTTTCCACTGAAATTTAACTTTAAACGCATGTCTTAACATGTTTTTGAAAACTGAGAGCAAATTTTTTATTTTATTGATTTATCTTGCTTTCTTTTTTAAATGTTCCACTCACAATTAAATTCTTTTAAACATCATCCGGAAGGATTTTACAGCTAGAAATGATGCTTCATCATAACTATTTATTATGATGTATTTACTAACTACGAATTCTTAACTTGACCACCAGCCAAAGTGTCCGAGAAAAATAATTGATTTGATGCCCCTGAAAGCAGAAGTGCACTGCAAGGGATAAAAAAATACAATTTAAATTTAAAAAAAAAACATTGAAGAAAAAAGAAATCTAAATTTAAAATTCCGTTTTACGTATTGTAAGAGTAAATTATTCTAAGGTAAAAAACGGATTATTTTTAACAAAATTTTCTTGAATTTTTTTTTTAAATGTGAAGAATGCTTAAATTTGAATGAACCATAATGTAATTAATACATTTGTTTAAAAATGATATTTTATTCTTCATAAAAAAATTTTGCATCTGCCAAATATTTACCTGAAAAAAATTTAGTTTCATAATAAATATAGTAATCGATTCAAAATTTTAGTGACCTAAGTCATCAATAGGATATCCGCTTCGTCTAGAAGTCAGGAACATGCCACTGGTCACCAGTTCTACATGCCACTGGTAACCAGTTTTTAAAGGCATCCCAATTTTAAATGCAAATTCAAGGGTTAATGAAAATATGATTATGTCACTAAAAATAATCTGAAGAATATCTAATAGTATTTGGCTCATAGTTAAGCCCTGAGTGAAATATATAAATAGTTTAAATTTTAATGTTAGAGCATATAAAAAGGTGACGTTTTATTCTGTTCAATGGAGCAGCAAAACGGCAACACTCGCTCAAACGGTTTCAGCACCACGCAGTGGTAGAAAGCTTAACTTCTGGTTAGATTGGTAAGTTTATCGTTTTCTTTTATTATTTTTACTTGAAGTTCGCTACAATTGCTTGCTTATTTGCTATATTTTAGTTCGATAAAATGTTTATCCATTGGGGGTGTTGTGTGTTAATAAAAACTAAGGTACATTTTCTAAAGCAAAATAGGATTTATTTTACTCAATTAAAAAATGAGTGGCAATTATGATAATTATTTCAAATATTTCAATTTCTAACTATTTCCTTGTTCTTAAATGTATTTCGATTTTTAATCAAATTCATATTTATATGGATGACATGCACTTTCAGGGCTTTTGGCAAAATGTGTTACAGCCAATTAAAAATTAAAGCTATCAGAATTTTAGGTAATTTTGCCAACATTTTAAAAGCTTCACCACGAAAGAGTTGGATCAAGGTTTCATATAAACTTTTAAATAATTTACTTGTAGTGGTGTGAAAAATAACTTTAAATTAAATTTACTAAACAAAGACTAATACAGTAGCTTAGCTACCTTTAGAAATGTTTTTCTTCCAAAGAGCGTAGAAAGTTAACATTCTCGCAATTTTAATAATACACTCTCGATTTTTGGTGCTAAGCACCACCTCTTCCCCCCATCTCCATTCCACCTCACTACTCCTCATCATCGAATTACTACTACAGATAAATCGGTTAATGCCGCTTCGCGGCAGCGCACCGAGATTTATATGATTTCTACCATTCTACCAATTTTAATCCCTTTTAACTAATCGAAGAACAAATATAAAAAAAGCGTTATTTATGTTTTCGTTCTTTTTCTATTCTTTCTTTTTTTAAAGAATATAATTAATTATATGGCAGAATTAAATAAACAAGAGTAAATAAAAATATGAAAGAAACAGTTTTTATGGATAATATAACTAAATCTAAGATAAAAGATAAATTGAATAGAATATTTTATGATTTATTACAAATGCACGAGGGGAAAAATTTTCAAAATGATAACATAAATTTAGATAATCCAATCCTAATTTGATAATTTTTTTTTGAAATGAATTAAAAGAATTCAACTAATTCAAAAAGAATTATTATTCTTTCCTAGTCCAAATGATATCGTGCAGAAATTAAATTATTAATTTTTCAAATTAACGTTTGAGCACTTTCCTGAAAATGAAAGTCAAGTATTGTGTTCTAAGTATTTATATATTGATAAGTTTTAATCTGTTTTTACGTAAATTGGATCAAAATGATCGAATAAAACGTCAATAAACAATTTTTTTATTAAAAAAAATTATTTTAAGCTAAATGCATACGTGTTTACTCTTTCATTGAAACGGGAGATATTTGTGGAATATTTAAAGTGGTATTAAATTTTATGATTTGAGATTTTATTCTTGATTTAANTGAGATCACAGCCAAAGGGGTAACGGTACAATTTAATTATTCAAACGAACACGAAATTTGATCACCCACAGCAATTCAATCCATTATATAACACCTAATTATTGTACAGGGAAAATTTTAAGTTCTCGCAGAATTAGACAAATTAAGCTAACCTTAATTGTTAGTTCACTATAAATTTACGTTCACTATTGAGAGGAGCTAGGACTATTTAGTGTCTACATAATTGCAATTTTTTTTTAAATAATTATCTATCGTCTTTTTTGTAAAATATCTAATTGTATATATCGTCTCGTATCGTAATTGTATTTTTTGTAAAATATATAATTGTATACATCGTCGTTTTTATAATTATGTATCGTCTATTTTTGTAAAATATGTAATTGTAAAGATAATTACGTATCTTTATACAAATAAACAAATTAATGATGCATAGAAATTGTCAATATTGACCATTTTTTTTTCATTATCCGCTTGTTAATACTATCTTATCCTTAATCTTAGCTTTAAGAAGTAATTTCATTGTTTTAAGTGCAGACGCAGTTAAATAATACAGATTACTGGTGAAAGTGAAATAAACGCTTAGAGGTCGTCTAAAGTAAATCTGATTGGTTGAATGACACATGTGCGGTGACAGTTAAAGAAAACAGGTGAATAAAGAAGCGACTCTATTTGCATATTCTGTTGATTTCTGGAAATTTCACGAACAAAGATCAAGATTCCGAATTGCAAAGTGAAACGAAAATAGTTCTTTGTTAAGAATATTTCTTTTTTGTTTCATCGATTTGAAGGATATTAAAGATCAATGTACTGTCAAATGATTCCATTACTAAAAATATGAGTAATGTCGGTAATCTAGAACGCACTAGAGTCACTTTTAAGCTACCAGGATCTAATTCCCACATCATCAGTAATAGCAGTAGTAATCAGCAATACCAAATTGCTATTAAAAATTAAATAGTGGTAGGAAAATGATAACATTTTTGCCATATTTATAGATAAAACAAGAAATTTTATCTAACTAGGCATGTTGGCAATTTAAGTAACGTAGTATTTAGTTCTAAAACTACAAATAGTGTTATTTTAATTATAAACTGTAGGCCAAAACTTAATACGTAGATAATTTTAAAGTAAAATCTTTATTTTGTCAGTTTAACACAATGCAAGCGTTTTTTTGGAAAAGTTGCCCACATGCAATGTGTTAAGATGAATTAGTTACCGCATTTTAATTTTTTATAGAACATTGTAACGAAAAATGTTACTGAATTAGGGTTTGTAAGACCCTATGACTCAAAATGATTAAAACACTGGTGAAAATGTAACGAAAATGGTCACTTGAAATTTTATGAAATTCCGTTATAGATACGAAATATTTGAGTTTTGCAATCAAATTTTTTAAGAAAAAACAAATGTCCTTTTTAACCTTTCTTAAAAGGATCCCAGGCACGGGTGAGTTAACGGAAAAATAAAATAGTTATGCTTTCAAAACTTCGATGTAAGACGATTCAGTAGGGGAGAGTGGGGTCAATTGTAACAGGGCAGGATTGTAACAGAGCAAAAATTTCGAGTGTCGGGTTCTAGATTTGGTTTCTAGGTGGCGCACAAGGTGTATTTAATAAATCTACATGTACACCCCTGCTGGCAACCATTTTTTATATACTTTTGAAAGAGTTAAATCACAAAAGATATTTTCACGCTACGTAAGTACTTTTTTTGGTATTAGAATATTATATTNATATGTACATGTACATGCATATATGTACATGTACATGCATATATGTACATGTACATGCATATATGTACATGTACATGCATATATGTACATGTACATGCATATATGTACATGTACATGCATATATGTACATGTACATGCATATATGTACATGTACATGCATATATGTACATGTACATGCATATATGTACATGTACATGCATATATGTACATGTACATGCATATATGTACATGTACATGCATATATGTACATGTACATGCATATATGTACATGTACATGCATATATGTACATGTACATGCATATATGTACATGTACATGCATATATGTACATGTACATGCATATATGTACATGTACATGCATATATGTACATGTACATGCATATATGTACATGTACATGCATATATGTACATGTACATGCATATATGTACATGTACATGCATATATGTACATGTACATGCATATATGTACATGTACATGCATATATGTACATGTACATGCATATATGTACATGTACATGCATATATGTACATGTACATGCATATATGTACATGTACATGCATATATGTACATGTACATGCATATATGTACATGTACATGCATATATGTACATGTACATGCATATATGTACATGTACATGCATATATGTACATGTACATGCATATATGTACATGTACATGCATATATGTACATGTACATGCATATATGTACATGTACATGCATATATGTACATGTACATGCATATATGTACATGTACATGCATATATGTACATGTACATGCATATATGTACATGTACATGCATATATGTACATGTACATGCATATATGCACATGTATACATATATACATGTATATGTACATATACATGTATATATGTACATATACATGTATATATGTATACATATTTGCAGATTATAAAAATGTAATAATTGAGTTACCAGCCTCTATACTTTTAAAAAAGGTTTGTGGGAACATTTTCCCTCATTGGATTAAGTTTAATGATAAATGTGCTACTAGTTTTTATCTTAGAATTAAGAAACTCTTCACAATATGATTCCGAATGGGTAAAATAAGTTACATAATTTAAGAGAATGATTAAAGAGACAAAAGATGTTTTTGTGACTTAATTAATAATTTTCGAGCTTTAAAAAAAATCATTCAGGAAGTTAAAAATCGTCTCATTTTTCTTCTTAAGCCCTCGCATCTTTCATCCAGGCTTAAAATTATGGCCTTTTTTATTTTGCCATAGTTCTTAGAAATATTTCTTTTAGTTAAGTCTGTGATGTAAATTGAGTACTGGGATGTCAAAATGAGTATATAAAATTTTAATATGTTGCTTGATTTTAAACAAGTAAATCTAAAGAAAAAATTCATACATGCATAATAATTGTAGAAAATAATTCATTTACAGGGATGCCACAGGTGATTAAAAATGTAAGGAATGGGTAATTAATAATAATAAAGAACCTATTTGAAGAGATTCTAATTATCAACTTTTTATGCCACATTTCTTTTAATTCACTAGAAAAGGTGATCGCAATGAAGTATTATTATTACATATATAATACTTATTATATATATAAGTCATGGTGGTAGTTACGATTAATTACATAAATTAAAAAAAACTACAACGAATTAGTTGAGGTTAACAAATTTTGCTCACTTCAATTGTTTTTGCATAACTAATTTTGCATTAGGAATCAACGGATCTTTAGGTTTGTAAGTATTAACTTATATTTAATAACTAAACTATATTCCAATGACTCAAAAAAGAAAACAACGTTCATTTAAAAGTGAAAGAAGTGTGCTATTTATATTTATTTAACAGGAGCAATAATTCTTTTTAATCATAGCGAATTTGATTAATATTTTATAAAATAGGTAGAGAAAAATCAATATTAAATGTCAGTTTAATCGAATTTCAAAATTTCCCATTTTACAACTGCTATATAAGCAAGATTTTGAATTAAATAAAACGCGATGAAAATTTATGAAATCATTAGCTTTTTCATAAATTGGTATTTAATAATAATGCATTGCAATTAATAAATATACGGTAGAAAATATTGTGAATAAATTAAAATATTTCACAAAAACAAGATAATTTAGTAAATAAATGTCCTAATAAGTGAAATGTTAACTCCAATTTTTATGACAGGAAGCTTATTCAAAGTATTGTCTTAGAAAAACATAGTAGTGGTCACGAATTTTATTCGAATTTCGATCATTTAATACATTTGTGACCACTGCTATGTGTCAAAAAAAATATATCTTTATGCGAAATTAGCTCGACGAGACAGTGAACGTTTAAATGGTATCAAAACGAATTACTAAGTATACTTGTGCTATGTAGGAGGGAATTGTGTCTACTGCTGTACTAATTATTTAGTCAAAAACGAAGTAGCTGGCAGCCCAGTGTAAACTAAAAATACATAATTGTGATGAATAAGAAAATAAAAGGAATTATTTTTTCCCAAATTTTTTTTCAGGAATAAACCGTCTCTAATAATTCGCCTGTGGACATTTCGCCCTGTATAGTGGATAGATTCGAATAATTAATGAACATTAGAGTACCTCCCCTTAACTACTTTATCGAGTTAATTCATCACCTCTTTCACCAGAAAGCCTTCACACGGTTTTTTAAAGGTAATCCAATCAGACCACTATGAAGATAAACATGTTTACAAAAGAAGCTTTTAATAGAAAATCTTTGCAGATAGGACTAGAAAATATCAAAACTGTGGTAACTGTCTTAATGTGGAACTGACACCATATCATGTTTTTACTGCCCTGCAGTCGCTGCAGGCCTTCACCTCTTAAACTACTTCACAGAAGAGGATTTGTATTCATTTAATGCCATAGAAATAACAAAAACTATTCAAGCACACCATGAAATATGATTCAATAGAGGATACGACACCAACCAACCTATAGAAAATCTAGTAAAAATAAGACAGTGGTTTGTCTTATTTACTTGTCAACCACTACAGATTCAATTCTCAAATTTATGATAAATTACTCTCAATTACATTTTAGAAAAAATGTGTGCACAACTGGTTCACTTTTTAAATAGTCTGCGCTGACTACTTATAAAAGTATCGTGTGGAGGTGTAGGTAATGCTACGTGCATAAATTAAAAATTTTAAAGAAAAAAAATCGGTTGAAATGATGACTCCGATTTTTTTTAATGAAATCCAATGTAAGTTGAAACAAGAAAGGCAGTATTTTCACATTTTTTGTTACTGGATTATAATTCCTAAATTTTTTCGTTTATGATTTATCTGATTTTGATAACATTTTTCATTTATTTCTCTCTTCGACTTTAATTTGCGACGTTTAACGTGAATAGGGAGATTTCACAAATTTACTTTACCTTCAGTACGATCCCGTACGAAAGATTTCAAGTAAATGGGCATGCGCCCGTGAAAAAATATCAAACGAAAATAAAAGTGAAAAATAGGAGATTTTGCGAGAATCCGTAGGTTAAAAACGCTAAGGTAGTGGAATATCATTTTAATTTTGATCACAAAATCAAAATAAGTTATTTTAATGGACTATTTCTTTAAAGTTGTGGCATACGATTCTAGATGCTTTACTCTGCGTAAAACTGTGGTTCTGTGAGCAGAAAAATTGGGTACATTACAGATTTTGAAGAATTCAGCAATAAAGAATGCAGCTTATTATTATAATTAATATTTAAAAAAATATTATTGAACGTTATTGATTATTTTATTTCTTTTAATTAAATTGTGTAGTTAAAAATATATAATTTTGAAATAGCGAAAATACATCTGGTTTCTTATGGAACTAGTGCAATTAAACAACCATAATGTTAAACGAAAACCAATAAAATTATTTTTTAATTAAATGAACCAATGGTTGTAAAACCACACGATTCATTTCGAAATTTCATCAATACATTCGCATTTCATGTGCATGTTTTAACAGAAAACAACATTTAACAGCTATAAGCAGCTTGCTTGTAGCTTTGTCTTCGTAGCGTGAGTGATTTGACTAAGCCAACATAACGTAAGATACGTAGCATCCTAAATATACGTGAGCATGCGCAGTTGTTTCAATATTACGTACAGAAGCTAACGTAAAAATCCGAAATCTCCCTAAGGGGTTCCGAGAGTAAGAAACTTTTTAACTATTAATAATTATATTTATATCCAATCTAAATAATCTGTAATTTTTTTTTAATATTTCGGTTTATAGGAAATTATTTATGTATTGCCAATGAATAAAAAGTATCAAAATTTTAAAAAAAAAAATAGTTTTTACCAGTAATAATTATATTATATATGTTGCCGGCAAAGTATGAAATCCGGCATTATATAGAAATTCTAGGCATTGTATATAATGCCTAAAACTAGCCGGCAAAGTATGAAATGATTTATATTTCACACATTGCCTAGGCATTCTGTAGAATGACAAATGCTATTTAGACAAAGTATGAAATAAACGTCCTGATGAGTTTATTATGTAAATGATGTGCATGTTACTGTGAATGACCGAAATCGGTGGATGCTGACTTTCACCGGTGAATGTTGACAATCACACAGTCGCTTTGGTGAATGTCCGAAATATTTATTACATCCGATTTGATATTAATTTATTCGTGGATGTAATTACATTTATGAGATATTTTAATTTTTACTGACGGTAGATTACATTTATTTGATATTTTAATACTTATTGATGATAGATTAGATTTAAAGCATCCATGTTTGGAGTATCGGGCAAATATATACCGGACACTTGACCTTAAACAAACATCAGTGTAGGATATACCGGGCAATGGCACCTGATCTTAAAAAAACAACAGTGTAGGGTATACCGAGCAAATGTGTACCGGGCAGTGGGACTTAACTAGACCTAGTATGACTAAACCTTTGGCAAATGTCTGAAATAAGTACTAGGTTTAGTTAAGTGCCACTGCCCGGTATATCCTACACTGAGGTTTTTTTAAGGTCAAGTGATATTGCCCGGTATATATTTGCCCGATACTCCAAACACTGATGTTTCTTCTAATCTACCGTCAGTAAAAATTAAAATATCTCATAAATGTAATTACATCCACGAATAAATTAATATCAAATCGGATGTAATAAATATTTCGGACATTCACCAAAGCGACTGTGTGATTGTCAACATTCACCGGTGAAAGTCAGCATCCACCGATTTCGGTCATTCACAGTAACATGCACATCATTTACATAATAAACTCATCAGGACGTTTATTTCATACTTTGTCTAAATAGCATTTGTCATTCTATAGAATGCCTAGGTATTATACAATGCCTAGATAAAGTATGTAATACTTCTCATATTTCATACTTTGTCTAAAAGCATCCGGCATTATATAGAATGCCTAGGCATTCTATATAATGCCGGCGTTTCATACTTTGCCGGTAACATATATACAATCAATAATCCATAATTTTCTTTAGTATTTCAGAAGCATATATGAAATTGTTCATGTATGGCAAATGGTTAAAAGAATCAAAATTCAAATAAATAAATATTTTTGAGTAACACTGCAGTTAAAATGTTTTCTTTTTTGAAAAAAATTGCGAATAGATTAAAAATTCCCATTTGTATTTCTCATTAAGCTTTTTAATTCAAAACAAAACAACTGATTCAAAATAAAAGAAATACTCTACTATTCTCGATATTTATAACAATTATAAGCCGTAACAATTATATAAGCCGTAACAATTATTTATAATAATTATAAGTCTCGATATTATAAGTCGTAATTCAAGTGATTTATATCATTTTTAGTAAATACATACACCCATAACAAATTCGTAATTTAAAAATATTTCCTTCTTCGCATTAAATATTTTGAAAATAATTAGCAGTCTTTTTTGTTTGTACAGCTGCTAATGAACTTTTATTTTATTAAATGACGAGGTTCCGCAGAAAGAAGCATGATCATTTAGGGTTCCGTAGCATGAAAAAAAAAAGAAGAAAAATAGGAAACCGCTGCTCTAGGAGAAAACTCTAGAACGCTCTATACAAATTGCATCACATTAGAAGTGCGCATTGCCAAGAAATTCTTCTTCTTACCATTCGTAATCGCGATTGGTGAAGCAAATGATATAAAAGCCATTCTGTCCCCACCCCAACTTAACATTCCTTGCTCGGAAACTGATCTCATCATTATCAACTTAAAGCTCGCTCGTATCATTGCTTCACGCATTTGAGATTAAAGATGAAGTTGTTGGCGTTTTTCTTGTTATGCTTGGCGGTGATGGTTAACTCCACTCCGATGGAACGAAAAAAGAGGTTAGTTTTAATAACACACCATACACTATTTTTTTTAATATAAAAATTAGTAATAATTTTATAAATTTAATTTGTATTTACATTTTGACATGCTAAAATTGTATTTCATCTTCTACATATTGTATTGTTCGTTGTTTCAACGAATGTTTGATTTTATTTAAATCATTCAAAAGAGACGTGTTTTCGGAATTTATTTCCAAAATTTATTTAGAATTCATTAAAAATGCAACGTAAAAAAAAAACTGTGACTTCACGACAAAATTTTTTTAGCCGTGATAAAAATATGTTCCTTACAAAGAATTAGCTATTCATTAATTTAAAGTAATAGAAATAAATGAGTTCGCGAACTTTCGTTTTACAATGTTTTTATTACTTTGTTATATGACATTATTTCTTATGTTACATCTTACTAAAATGCATATTGTTTGTAGTTCGGATATATATCTTTGCATCAAATTTTTTTCTTCGAATTTTGAATAATCATAGATTATCTAAATATACCTTTCGAGTTTAAGACAGATAAAAGGGATTTATCCCTCAGATTGCTATGGGCTCATATGTGCGCGGCCATGGGTGAAGACTATGGGCGAAAATACATAACTATTTCAAAACTAAACTATTGGTGAATAAATATTATATATTAAAAATACGAAATGTTTGGATCAGTTTCGTATTGGATATAGTAGTATCTGGATTGTGTACCCTTTTGATTTAGAGCAGTCAAAAGGGCGTAAATATCGAAACATATTTAACCCTTTAGACTTAGATCAGTCAAAAGAGTTAAGTATGTTTCGATAGCGTATAAAATTTCGGCAGTGTATTAAGGAAATATTGTAAACCATCACGTAATATAAAACTTAGATAGATTTAACGAAATATTGCCATAACTTTATTACAAATTTTTCAAAATTTTAGTTAAAAAGGAAACTGAAATTTTTGGTTACACGTCTATTTTCTTTTTCGCTCTTTCTAATAATTGGAATTTTAGAAATGTAATAGTTCAAAGAGGTTACTAAAATTGCAAAAAGTGGTGACTTATAAAATTCAAAATTTTCTTAAACGAATAAAAATGAGCTATGTTTTATAGCATATTATTTACAATTTGCTTTTGGAAGTAAAGAAGTTAGGTTACCGTCGCACTAAGTGCTATTGGCGACGCGCTGTGAAATATCCCTGAGGTTGTACTGAAGACAAGCCTCACAATTTTTATCCCCTGCTATTGTTCCCTCATAATTTTTATGCCTCACAATTTTTATCCCCTCATTCCTTTGGTCACTTCCTCAATTTTGATATAGATCTGAAGGGGAAGGAAATTTTCTACAGATCCCTGTACCCATGTTACTGCTCACCGACAGACCACAGGACTTTCAATTCGATGGATTTTCCAAGCACGTATTTCGCATGTACTCTGTGGGTCTTAACGAAGTCAAGGATCGAACCATAGCCCCTTCGGACCGGAGTCCGATTCTCTAATCACTGGGCTACCACCAGGGATCGTGGAATAAAGGGGGGGGGGTTAGTCCCCTCACATTATAAAAATAAAGGGATACAGCTCCTTTTAATATTAAACTTTTTCACTCACTTTTTTGTAATTAAATTTGCAATATAAAAATAGGAAATTTTTTGGTGACTAAAGAAATTCTAAAAAAAAATTGAAATCGAAATTTCTAAAAAATGTCTCCATTTCAAGCGACTTTTAAAATTTCCTTGGTGAAAACTGTTACCAAATCATTCCTTACTCCATTCTCCCGCAGAGGAAATAAACGTCCCTATATATTGCAGACCGATGGGGAAAATCTTGGTTTCAAATGCCCCATCTAACATAATGAAAAAGCCAACCAGGTGGCTGAGTGGTTAGCGTGCCTGAATGCGGAGCCGATGGTTGCGGATTCGAATTCCGCTCAGAGCATGTATGTTTCTTTCTCTCTCTCTGTGTTCTATGTCCTTTTCTCTGTGTGAATGTACCCGCCCTATAAACGGGTTTGTGGTTGTATGATGTGGGCGACGTTACTCCACCGCCGTGGCTTAGCCATAGATACTCACTGGGTAACGATAAGAGAGTAGTAATTCTGTCATTTCTAATAGACCCAAGTGGTACCGAAACTCATGTCACGCCATTAGACTTTTTGAATTATAATGATAATTATAAATGAGTTTTATCACCACTACATATAAATAATTACACCGAATATATAAAAGCATACTAATTTATACGATAGCGGATTTTAACCCTATTGAAAATATAAATATATTTTGGAGTAAGATTGTTTTTCGGTGATTGTTTTACTACCACTTGAGAAATCCATTCTCAGAAAAAGTAAAAGTTGGTAGGTATGTATTTATATATAGAGAGGGGAGGGAGAGATACTTTCGCGGTCACTGCCTAACCACCTCCCTATAAGTAAAGAATGTCTTTGCTTCAAATATGAAATGAAAGTAATAGTGGTTAGCAATAGTTATAATTAAATAATTAAAGAGAAAATAAATAAATAAAAGCGAATTGAATTTCTACCACTTTTTACATTTATAGTCGCCTGCGACATCCTTGAGTTTAAAATGCTAATTAATGAATGCAAACGTTCATTAAGCTGCGAATCTGACGCAGCGTTCTTTCTATGAATAAACATGCGCTTTTCGACGCATTTCGAATTTTAACTATTAAAAATACTCTAAAGGCAATGGCTAAGTATAATTTTAATTAATAGAGTTATTTTAACTTCTTACAGTTATTTGTCATCTATACCATACCTTACAACTTTTCAGTTTTGGGCAAAATACTTTTCCCAGTTGTAATGAACTAAAGCTGAAATTTTGACACAAATAGGACTTTTTTAAAAAAAAAAAAAAAAAAAACGTTCTTCAGAGCTTTTTAATACGAGCTTTTGTCTATATGATCCTTTATATAACTGTTTAAATAGTTTATATGTACTGGCGACCAAAATTCTTTCAAATCTAATTTCTTANAGATTGCTATGGGCTCATATGTGCGCGGCCATGGGTGAAGACTATGGGCGAAAATACATAACTATTTCAAAACTAAACTATTGGTGAATAAATATTATATATTAAAAATACGAAATGTTTGGATCAGTTTCGTATTGGATATAGTAGTATCTGGATTGTGTACCCTTTTGATTTAGAGCAGTCAAAAGGGCGTAAATATCGAAACATATTTAACCCTTTAGACTTAGATCAGTCAAAAGAGTTAAGTATGTTTCGATAGCGTATAAAATTTCGGCAGTGTATTAAGGAAATATTGTAAACCATCACGTAATATAAAACTTAGATAGATTTAACGAAATATTGCCATAACTTTATTACAAATTTTTCAAAATTCTAGTTAAGAAAGAAACTGAAATTTTTGGTTACACGTCTATTTTCTTTTTCTTTCTTTCTAATAATTGGAATTTTAGAAATGTAATAACTCAAAGAGGCGACTAAAATTGCAAAAAGTGGCGACTTATAAAATTCAAAATTTTCTTAAACGAATAAAAATTAGCTACGTTTTATAGCCTACTTTTTACAATTTGCTTTTGGAAGTAAAGAAGTTAGGTTACCGTCGCACTAGATCTGCACTAAGTGCTATTGGCGACGTTTTGTGAAATATCCGTGAGGTTGATCTGAAGACATGCCTCACAATTTTTATTCCCTGTAGAGGAGATCTCATTCTCCTCAATTTTGATATAGATCTGAAGGGGAAGGAAATTTTCTACAGATCCCTGTACCCATGTTACTGCTCACCGATCGACCACAGGACTTTCGATTCGATAGATTTTCCAAGCACGCATTTCGCATGTACTTGGTGGGTCTTAACGAAGTCAAGGATCGAACCATAGCCCCTTCGGACCGGAGTTCGATTCTTTAATCACTGGGCTACCACCAGGGATAGTGGAATCGGGGGGGGGGAGCAAAGGGGGCTTAGCCCCCTCACATTTTAAAAATAAAGGGATATAGCTCCTTTTAAGATTAAATTTTTTCACTCTCTTTTTGTGCAATTAAATTTACAATATAAATAGAAAAATTTTTGGCACCCAACGAAATTCTAAAAAAAATTTTTAATCGAAAGTTTCTAAAAAATGTCTCCATTTCAAACGAGTTTTAACATTTCCTTGGTGAAATCTGTTACCAAATCATTCCTACTCATCATCTTCCCACAGAGGAAATAAACGTCTCTATATATTGCCGACCGATGGGAAAAATCTTGGTTTCAAATGTCCCATCTAACACAAGGAAAAAGCTGACCAGGTGGCCGAGTGGTTAGCGTGCCTGACTGCGGAGCCGATGGTTGCGGGTTCGAATTCCGCTCAGAGCATGGACGTTTCTTCCTCTCTCTCTCTCTCTGTGTTCCATGTCCTTTTCTCTCTGTGAATGTAACCCACCCTATAAACGGGTTTGTGGTTGTATGACGTGGGCGACGCTACTCCACCGCCGTGGCTTACCATAGGTGCTCACTGGGTAACGAGAAGAGAGTAGCAATTCTGAGACCAATGGGAAATAGATTCAAGTGTCCGCTATTAACCAAAAAAAAAAAAAAAAACATAATGAAAAATTTGAAAAAAATACCCTTAAATGAGACATAAATAATTTACTGGTACATAATTTCTTTCATTAATTTTATTTTAATTTTAAAACAGTTCGAAATTGCTAGTTTGTATTTTTGATTGCCATTTTGTAATGTTTAGATAATTCTGATAAATACTAAATAATAATTCGGTTAATACTATATATATATATATATATATATAGGGAGGGGGAAGAGATACTTCCACGGTCACTGGCTACAACCTCCCTATAAGTAAAGAATGTCTTTGCTTCAAATCTGAATAATATGAAATGAAAGTCATAGTGGTAGTTTCAATTAAATAATTAAAGAGAAAATAAAGAAATGAAAGAGGATTGAATTTCTACCACTTTTTACATTTATAGTCGCCTGCAGCATCCCTGAGTTTAAAATGCTAATTAATGAATGCAAACGTTAATTAAGCTGCTAATCTGACGCAGCGTTCTTTCTATGAATAAACATGCACTTTTCGACGCATTTCGAATTTTAACTATTAGAAATACTCTAAAGGACAATTTATATTATCACATATAATTTAAATTAATAGAATTATTTTAACTTCTTACAGTTATTTGTCATATATACCATATCTTACAACTTTTCAGTTTTGGCAAAATACTTTTTCCAATTGCAATGAACTAAAGCTGAAATTTTGACACAAATAGGACTTTTTTTTTGAAAAAAAAAAACGTTCTTCAGAGCTTTTTAATACGAGCTTTTGTCTATATGATCCTTTATATAACTGTTTAAATAGTTTATATGTACTGGCGACCAAAATTCTTTCAAATCTAGTTTCTTAAAAACATTTATACAACAACTACATATTTTCGGAGGCTCCGAAAATTCCGTAATTGTTGGAGGATATGCTATACGGTGACAACAAAAGTCACCAATTTAAATATTTTGTTACCACATTATTTTATGATTATTAGTTGTCATAAAATAATATTGCTTATAATCGTATTTTATAATCGCCATCGAACAACCGATCCAATTTTGAGTCTACCAATATTCAGTTCAGAAAACAATGGAACTTCTTTATCAAGTTCTGGGAGGAGTTGAGCGGACAGGAACATTAGTAGTCGTAAACCCAAAAATTGGGTCGGCTGTTCACCTACGGTTAAAAAGTGAAAATAAAATACTGGGAGAAATAATTTACCTTCAAGAAGTACCTTTTGATTGAACTAACCCGCATTTGCGTTGCTTGGAGAGGAAAACCTCCCATGGTTAGTCTAACGGCAAGGGGGCTCTAATCCGTGATCCATGTATCACTTAGAATATTTTACGTCAGAATTGTCACCGATCCTAGCCGGGATCAGAATTCGTATCGAACATCCAACACTGGGATTCAAACCTCGTTCACCTCACTGGGGGGCTAGCTCTCTATTTCCTAAGCTCCCGCGCGTCTTGCTCACTTTAAAATTTCATTCATTATTTATCGCCTACTATTTGATTCCTATAAATAGATTCCTATAAATATAAAAATATACCCTATAAATAGATTCCTATAAATGATTCCTACTATTTGATTTCTATAAATTCCTATAATGTTCTGCAAAGACCACCCTACTATATATTTTTAATGTTTCCGTCAAAAAGTGCATGATTAGAGATTGTAAATAATTATTTATGAGAGGAAACAAGCTATAGGAATCACTAGTAAGGAAGAATGGGAGTAACTAATACTTGAAAAGTACCAAGTTTTCATCATCTGACCACTTGATGAAACATGTCTAATAGTCACATGTCAATGATTGTTACAGTCTCACTTTCCTCAATAATGATCCGATTCGTTAGATTTCGACAGCGTGTTTATTTTTACTTCGCCTAAATATCAATTTGCCGTCCCTAATGTGCACAGATTTTTAACCTATTATTTGATTCTGCAAAAATATATACATATATGTGAAGATTAGAGAAACAATTATGCGTCTATCACTGAGCATATTTTACGTCATCACTGTGGTCGAGCCTGGTGCAGAATTCGCCTCGACCAGCCATTGCTGGGATTCGAATGCGTTCACCTCATTGGGAGGCAAGCACTCATATATTTTAAATATATGAGTGCTCACAATAATTTAAATGGCATTTTTGAGTATCCAGAGTGTAAAAGGTTAAAATAAACTAGTAAATTTTAAAGATACGCTTTAAAAAAAAAAAGACCTTGAAAAGCTTTTGATTGCAAGTTACTGTTTATTAAATAATTTTCCGATTCTTGTTAGAATGACTTCATTGTTGAGATTTTTTTTCTTGATTTTTCTGTAGATTAAAAGTCCTTCGAACTCATTCTTTATCATCGTTCTTTGCTTCTTTTTTTGTTTACTCCTTTAACTTTAAATCTTATCATAAACTATCGTGATCTTCATCATCAAACGTAAACATAAATAAAAAAAAAACGAAGTTTCTAACTTTCGTACACAATAAATTTTATTTATTTTCTTGTAGGGTATGAGTTTATTCAGGTCAAAGTCAGATTTACTTCACATTTTTCGATTTGATTGAAATTTTCATATGTTGTAGTTGAAATTCTCCTGAACAAAAGTCCTCATGGGGGCCCAATGCTAAAAAATGAACAAATTTTGAAATACAGAGTGTTAAGCACGTAGGTTCTAAGAGTCATTTCTGTATATTCACACAGACCTAAAGGTCGATGTTCAAAACTCAGTATCTCAAAATCTGTTCATTTTTTTAGTCCTTGAGAATTTTTGATCAAGAGGGTTTCAACTACTACACATGAAAATTTTATCCAAAACGACCGAGTCCTTCCTTTTTCATAGCTTTCACTTGTTGACGTATGCCTGTTTTAGGCTGAGGGGTGAGATTGTTCGTGCTTTCCAGTGGCGCCATCTATGGTTCGACTTCTGCCACACCCATACGTCACACCCGTTTACAGGACGGACTCATTCATTCATCCACAGATCGTAATTTTTGACCTGAATCAGAGAACGATCGATATCCAATTCAATACCCCCAGAGGTATTGATTTGTTATGGAAACATGGAGGACTTTGTGACTCGACAGATTTAACGTGCATCAGTCACCATTTACTACACGGGGAGTCTTCGACCTGCGGGGTTCGAACCCACGAACTCTCGGACATGGGCCCAGGGCCCTACCGATGAGGCTACCCCAGCTTTCACTTAAAAAATCCTAAACATTAGGACATAGCTCAAATCTCAGCGCGCTGCAGCGAAGCGCCATTAACTGATTCGTTGGATTTTTGAGACATGTAATGGGGGAATGTGTAAAGTGGGAGTAGAATTGGGGGGAGAGGGGGTGCCAAGCAGCAAATAGTAAAGTCATGAGTGGGAAACTAATCGGTTGAACATGTTATAAAATCGATAGGAAATTAAACATAACTGAGATTTAACTAGATTAGAATTTAATAATATTTACTGGGGTCAAAATAATATTAACATTTACGCAGGTGCATACCTGCCAACTTTTACTCTTTCCGAGAAGGGATTTTCAGAGTGGTTGTAAAACAATAAACGAAAAACAATCTGTCTCAAAAATATATTTACAATTTGATCCCGTTGAAATTCGCTTGCGGAAAGATTATTATGCTTTCATATATTTATTGTAATTATTTATATGTAGTGGTGGTCAAACTCACTTATAATTATCATTATAATTCAAAAAGTTAATTGGATTAACCTGAGTATTGCTACCACTTGAAATATGAAAATAAAATCTTCCGGAAGAGTTGGCAGGTATGCAGGTGTAATAGAATAAAAAAGAATAATGGAGAAAATACATACAACTATTAACATATATTTACACGGGATTGACAAAAATGTGTCAACGACAAAGAAAAGATTATATAAGCGATAGATAGTCCGGCAACTAATCTTGTCTGTGACTCTGTTGTAGTAATGACCCAGGCGTCCTTTTAAATTGAAAATCCTAAACATCGCGTTTTGCGACTAGGTATATTTATTGAATAAATACAGTGGAGAGAATAAAAATGTATTAAAATACATTTTACTGTCTTAGCTATCACTTTTTTTTTAATGTTTTAAGGAACTGCAAGGGCTTTCGAAGCCAAAATATACATTTCATTTTGAGAAACGATTGAGCCAATCCCATTAAGTACCAACAATCCCGCAAAGTCTTTTAGAAAAAGGTTAAGATTATATCTCCATTATTCTTAAAATTCATGTTAGAATAGCAAGACAGTCGTGTTCATATTAACATTATAAATATGTAAATTTTGATCCAAAACTGAAGTGATAGCCAACGCTTCGTGTTAGTCTAAGCATGAAAGTCCTACCACTTATCCCCAAAAAGTGCTTTTTGCGTCAAAATAAAATGTTGCATTTTTGCAACAGTAGTTTTAAATGAATTAAAATGTGTTTCTTTTGCAACGCTTTTTAATTAAATGCACCAATACTGAGCATTTTTATGACGCAAAAATAAATTTTTTACGGCCTTTTAAATATATAAATACGGGAGAACGTTGCTTGACTGAGGTAAATATTAGGTCTGCCCGCTTAAAGAGACGTGTGTAATGGAGCTTTCGCGGACAGAACTTTCAGATAGACATAATATCACGACTTTCCTAGAACAACAGCATTATACCAGATATGCTCAAAGGAGTTAATCTTTATTTTTATATTAGATATTAATTAAGAATTCTGATAAAGACGTGTTTTGCTTAATCTAATAACGTAAAGCTTCCGTTATTGGAAACACATAAGTATATTAGCAGAGAACCACCAATTTTACGTCTAGAATACGCATATTTCACATTTAAATTTTAGTAAGTATTCGTAAAATTTACGTAACACTGACACTTTGAATTAACTAAAGAACGTAAAATGATACGTAAATAAATTCGTTTTTTTAGAATATTTTACCAACCACTTTATAGTAGGTAAGAATAAGTATACATTATGTTTACATGTTATTTACGTCAGCAGAAAGCTCGGGGGGAAACGAGGCAGTCTGCCACGAAAACTTCTTCTTTCTCTTAAATTTGTTGTCCCGCAGTGGACTGATCGTTAAGATACGGTTCCCAGCAGATCACCGAAGTCAAGAATCACTGACTGCGGTCAGTGTGCGGGTGGGTGACCACTTCGATCAGTCTGCGTAGGGACCGAGGGTGTGCGGTATTGGTCCTCGCTAAACTGTTCTACCGTAAAGTGCTCGACTCGCGTGCAGATCGTCGGGCTACCGAAGGGGGGGGGGGTGCCATCCCCTCTGCAGAGGATCAAAATTGTGATGCATGTCTTCGGATCCTCCTCAGGGATGTTTCCCAGACCGTCGCCAATAGCTCATTGTGCAGCTCTAGTGCGACGTAAATGAACAAATCAATCAATGAACTCTTAAATTTGTTTGTTTAATCCCGCTACTTCATTTTAATTTTCTCTCAGTAAATGTTACTGAACCCCAACTTTCACCTTTCAGTTGCGCTTCGGCGATTTATTATTTATTCCCACTCAGATGAATTAGTTAGAGCCCCTAGCGGGGCTGATGCTAAGATAACCACCACATATGAGTATGAGATGAGTACGTCAACAGAGTAAATGGCTCTAAGGCCGCAGACGCCCAGTTCCACTACAACGAACGAACGAACGTCAAAATTTATGTAAGTTGAAACATCAAATTATGCAAAAAAGTGGTTATCCAAAAAGCAGAAAATTTGAGTAAATAAATTCGAACCGAAATTTAACTGGTAAATTTGTTTCGTCAATAATACGTAAAATACCTACAATCATTTTTACTAAATTTAAATAATAAATATTCTTTCGTAAAATATACGAAAGCAATCTTACCGAAGGGTAGCTGGTAAAATCCACTCCGTTAATTTAACGTAAAATTTACCAAAGCTTTCTTACCAAATATCTCAATGGTAATATCATTCCGTCAATAAAAATTTACGTATAAAACGTATTGATTTTACCAATTTCCCAAAAAATTACGTTTAATTTACGTATCATGCTACATGTGTAGCACATAATATATTAAACAGCCAAGTAACACTAGTACATGCTACTATTTTAATGTTTCATAACCAACAATAAAAAAATAACGACAATTTGCTCATGCTGTATAGAGAATAGAGTTGAACATATAAAGGCCCCACTACTTTCAATAGCTTAGGGCCCGGCCAAGCTTATGACAGGAACAATCCAACGTTTATTTTACATTCCAAATTATAATAATATAAGTTATATTTTGTTTTACACTTGTGTGTTATATTTTTCATTGTCTTAAAATTTTAGGTCTGTCATGACAATGGCGTCAGGATTTCCTTTTGGTACAGGTGCTTTCGCTGGTACAGGCTTTGGAGGATGGCCTATGTTTAGTCCCTGGGATATGCCAAGACCTTACATGCCCATTCCATGGCCTATGTTTCCAATACCAACTAGGCCGTGGTATGAAGGGTAAGTTCAGCTGTTCTGTTACTTTATTTTCTTTCAAATATTTACAACAAAAGTAAAGATTATAAGAATTAATTATCATGGGTCAACTATATCAGTATACTAAAAATAATTCATTATTAGTTTTCCTGTATGTACCTGTTATATAATTATATACCGTTACAATAAAATAGCTGCCAACTTTTACTTATTCTTTATATTTAAAGCGGTTTCGAAATTAAAGGTTTCAAATTTGATTCTTGGAAAATGTATTTGGTATAGTTATGCCAACATAAGTAAATTGTATTGTTCAATGTTTATTCTCAATTTCCTATTCTCTTTAAACTGCTGTATTTTTTTTTATTTGTAATTTTTTAATTTTATATTAAGTTTTTAATAAGAATTACGCCTTTTTCGATATTTTGAAACTATAAAAATGAAAATTTAAAGGTTAATTTTCAATTAAATCTCCCCACACTTTAAGCTTCCTTAACTTTTTTTAATCGTTTTTAAGTTTAAAATGAAAAATAATTAATCATCACAATAATTTGGAGATAAATATAAACTTATCTATGTGCGTCATATCTACAGAAATAGAGGTCAGTGATTGAGTGGACTTGGCTACTTGAAATTGTTTAGATACTCGTCCAATAGATTATTTTTAAAAGATAAGCTTAAATTGAAAGAAGCATTCCACTAAAAAGGGGAAAATTTTTAAGAAATAAGGTTAATGGACTAAGCTTTTTTATAAGATATATATTTCATAATCTACGAATAATATTTTTTCATTCATAACTTTTTTATCTGATAAAATTCTTCGCATAATTTTAGGCTTGCTTTAAAGGTTTAAAAAAAAATAAAGAGCATTGTTTACAAACAATGAGGGTTAAGTTTACGAATTCTTTAGTATTTTGCATTTAAATTCAGTTTAAAAATTGTGTCGATTTATTGGTTGAGAGTGATGAAATGTAATGAAAGTGAATAATTTTTATCTAGTTTACTTTTCATGAAATTAACTGAAATATATTTGTGTAAATGCAGTTGTATTAATGAAAACTTATGTGTTTTTCTGAAGTACTAAATGACAATATTGCAAAATATTTAATAAAATTTTTTTTAATTTTTTTGCGAAATCAAACAAATTTTATTATTTGATTACGCGCTTTTAATAAAATATTTCTGAAAAGAATATACGAGGTTCCCACGGTTCCTGAAAAATTTTAGTAGTAAATTTAGGTTAATGTACAATATATTTCTTATTTTAATATACCACTTCGCCGTTAAAAGGTTTAGAAGCTCGATTTTTCATGCATTTATACGAAAATAATTTTCAGTGGTGGTTACACAGAAATTAAATTATCGAAATTTGTTTAATTTTCGTTACCACTTTTTAAAATTTACAAGACTCGCGTGAACCCTAATATGCATATGTTAGCACAGTGTTTCCCATCCTAGTTTTGACTCATTTCACTATTTCTAGAAACTCCTTGATCCAATTTCAAAATTAAATACTTATATTTAATACATTTATTCAGATTTTTTCATCTCATGTTTTAAAATAGAAATAGCATAACATAGAAAATTGTGTTCAAATTGTGTGGAAATTAATTCCTTTCGTGTTCTCAAACTAATTATTACTGCAAAATTAATTTAATCATGAACTATTAGAAAAGAGTCTTAGTACAACAGGAAGCCATTCCGTGTTTAGTCACTTTTTGTTCAAGCAATACCAGTGATATATTTTTTGTGGCCAATTTTTGGATGCATGGAGAAAATTTTCAACGCTTCAGATTTAAAAATCTGTTTCGATAAGATAATCAACTGGAATGGAAAGAATGTCCTGTTATCACTTGCTAAAATTGGCACATCAAAGGCCAAATTGTTGTGATTTCTCTTCAAATATATTTGTGGCATTAAAATCTTTTTCCAACAAAAATTACTAACGCACTAAATCTAACTCTTCTTTAAAAAATTGGGGAAGTATTCAGTAAATGAAATATAAAGAAACAGTTCCTAAGAGATTTCGCTCTAAATCTAGCTCTTATTTAGAAAATTCTGGAAAGTATTTTATAAATTACAATCCAAAAGAATTAGTTCGTAATAAATTCCCCACTAAATCCAACTCTTCATTAGAAAATTCGAGAAAGTATTCCGCAAATCCAAAATGAATAGTTTCTAATGTATTTCGCACTTAATCTAACTCTTCCTTAGAAAATTCGGGAAATTATTGTGTAAGTTACAATCCAAAAGAAATAGCGCCTAATAGATTCCGCACTAAATCTAACTCTTCATTTAAAGAATTCGAGGCAGTATTCAGTAAATTACAGTAAAAAAAAAAAGTTCCTTATTGATTTCGCACTAAATTTAACTCTTCATTAAAAAATTCGGAAAATATTCTGCAAATTACAATCCAAAAGAAATAGTTCGTATTAGATTCCAACTAAATCTAACTCTTCATTAGAAAAATTCGGGAAAGTATTCTGTAAATTACAATTGAAAAAAAAAAGAAAAGAAAAAAAAAATAGTTCTTGATGGATTTCGTATTAAATTTTATTCTTCATTCGAAAATTCATTAAAATATGCCGTAAATTAAATTTGGAACAAATGGTTGAAAGAAATATTGGTTTTTATTCGATAAGATACTTTGCAGACAGAAATGCTTTTTTGTGTCAATTCAATCATGTTAAAATGCTTATCAATTCAATTCCTATTGCCATATCTCGTATCGTTTTCGAAATAAGATCACTACTTCCTAATGTTTCCACCAGATAGCTTTGCAGGTGGTGTCATCAAGTAGTGCAAAGGAAGTCACCATAGAAGAGTAAACTTGCCTAACTAACGCGCTGTAGTGCGGAGGTAGCGGGTTCGAATCCAAACGTAAGCGTGGATGCATCTTCGTGATTTCCTTTTCTAACTTCTGCTATTTGTCCCTCTCTTTGTCAAGGTTTTTCCTCTGTTTGTTAAACTAAATATATAATCTTGTCATGAAGAATTATCTGGACTTTAGAACTGACAAGTAACTTAAATATTTTAAAAGTTATAAAACTCTTTTTTAAAAATTTCCAATTTGACGACATTTTTGCACCTAGATAAAAATTATCAAAACCACTGCCGTGTTCTATGTTTCTGCAAATTTTTATAAGCCCAGGTAATGCAGCATTGGAGTAAGTTTTTAAATAATAAAAAATTAAACCACAAACGCTTTTCACTTTCACAAAACTGAGGCTTTTCTCCGTATTGATGTTTTTTGCCATTTTCAAAATAAGCGTAGATAGCGCTGGCCTTAGGCTAAACTTGACCTAACAGTCATGAGTAACAGTTGCAAACTCACAACAGTCATAAAAATAGTATACTATTCGCAAGAAAGCATCGTTTCATATTACGACAGAACCTTTGAAAAACAGCCTTAAGCATATTTCAAGGAAAATAATACCACATTTTATAAAATTTCTATGCTTTAATGAAATATACCTAGATACAACGTTTTTGACTGAAATCTTCCATAGATTAAAAAAAAATAATGGATAACCACTTTTTTTTTTTAATATTAATCACTTCCAGACAACAGACTTAAATGTCCACATTGTATACGTTTATAGCTGCAGTTACGAAATCGGTAGATTTTCATTTATGTCATTTCATAACTTTGCAATAGCATCAAACCTAAAACCTCAGTCTCAGAATTAAGATAATTTTAATACTAAGAATTAATATTATGCAAATACAGAAATGGAGAAAAAGAAAGTAAGGTAATGTTTTGCCATTTTTCAATCCAATGCTTCCTCTTAAAGTTCAGTCATTATTGCATTGAAATCAGAACTAAGGATAAGATAGATCAGCTGCTGTGATTTCATCACATCAACAGGTGAAATACAAGCTAATTATATATTCGTTAGGCTAACAAGTCCAAAAATGAAAGTCTCCATAGTATAAACAGCTGTTACTGTAGTCAAGATGACACGTGTAAAATTAATGATAAAAAGATTTTTAGGAATTCCATATTATTAAAGGAGTTTTATATTTAATTGAAAACATTTTAAAATGTAATGCTATTGCTCAATTGATTTTAAATCTTTTTTTTTTTTGCTTATACAGGGTTATGTTTCATTTATTTGCTGTGGTTGCATTTATGTTTATTTCTTCTAATTATTTTAATTTTGAATCTTTTAAGTATAAGGTTTCGTTTGAGTTGATTAAAACTGTAAGTTTAACGTTGTTATTATTAAAAACACAATGTGAATCTCGAGTTGCTTAATATGTTATGTTAGTATTAAGCAAATGATGACACAGATGTTGTACAATATCGACTGATTATTCTCTTGTGCAAACAAAAAAAAGTGGACACGAGTTATAAAGCTTAAATCAATTTTTAAGTGCTTTTTTATTAATTAAATGATTATACCTATGAACAATTAGATTTACGTTGAAAAAAATCTGAAGTTTCGGAATATAAAAAAAAAAAAAATGCATACTTAAAAATTCGAAAATCTTTTTATAATTACCAAATTAATTAATAAAAACAGGTAAGCCAGAAGTAAAAAGTGGTAGAAACTCAATTTATTTTTAATTATTCATTATTTTCTCAATCACTCATTTGTAACTACCACTAGGATTTACGTTTTAAATTATTTATATTTAAATTAAAATCTATAATTTCAATTGTAATCTGAAAAATAAAAGACAACTTGAAATGTTACCAATGTTTAATCTGTTTTTAATAGAATTTTATATATTTAGTCACCCGGTCAACCTTGCAAAAATCATTTATTTTATCTAAATTCCTCATTATATAACATATTTGTCTATTGCCTGAAGGTATTATAATTTATTTTGGTATTTTTATAATTATACATAATTTATTATTAATTATATAATTTATATTATTTATTATAATTTTCGTTATTTTAATTATTATAATATATTTTATTATTATATTATAAATCTATTATTATAATTTATTTTGTTATATTTTGCAATTATAATTTAACGAATCAACCAAACGATATGAATAGAAATATGACAAATTAAAATAAAAAAGTTGCAAAACCTTACCGTTTTGCTACTCTTATGTAATGTTATTTAACCGCAATACATTAAGCCAGCTTTTATGTTTTAACCGTCACTTTTTCCACTTGAATCCGATCCCCTGGTAACAGTTAAGCTTACTTTTTCAATTTATTACTATTTTAGGCATCCCCTCCGCAGAGGATCAAAATTGTGATGGCATGTCTTCGGATCATCCTCCGGGATGTTTCCCAGACCGTCGCCAATAGCCCATTGTGCAGCTCTAGTGCGACGTAAATTAACAACAAGAACTATTTTAGGCTTTTATCAATACTATTTCAGGCCGGGATAGCCTGGTTGGTAGCGCACTGGGTCCATGTCCAAGAGTTTGTGGGTTCGATCCCAGCCGGCCGAAGACTCCCCGTGTAGTAAATGGTGACTGATGCACGTTAAATCTGTTGAGTCGCAAAGTCCCCCATGTTCCCATTACAAATCAATACCTCTGAGGGTACTGATCCAGGAGTTTCCTTGTCTTCTAGGTTGGTTCAAAATTACAAATCTACGGCGTTAGCATTAAAAACCCTAAATAACCCATTAGTCGAAAAACCCTAAATTGGGTCGGCTGTTCACCGACGGTTTTAAAGTAAAATAAAATACCTCCGTGGCGATCAATCTCTAGTTGTACCGAAACTAGAGATTGATCGTTCTTCAAGTCAAAATTACATTCTGTGGATGAATGAACTGAGTATGATTGGTTCCTCCCTGTAAAATAGGAATGTGTGGCTGAAGTCGTATTCTTGTCCATAGATGGCACCACTTTGAAAACAAGAAACGCGCCCTCTGCCTTACAACTTCGTTAGATTTCAAGCAAGCTTGCTGATATTGGTAATCGGCATAAGTAACAATGATTGGTTTATTTATTTTTGTAGGGAGAATGTATGCACAACTACCAAAGAGATAGAGGATCCAAAAGAACTGCAGGAATGGTTTGATGAAGCCTCTCCAAATATAGACTACAACCACCAAAGTGAACAGTGCCAGGGAACGAGTTCAAAATATGTCTGCTTCAAGAGGTAAGAATTTCCACTCCTATACTAGAACATGTAAAAAGGCTATTCTTTTTCCCAAAAAAGCAGCAAAATGGTTTAAGCGTCCCGGTGTGTAGTTTATGATATAATCGTTTTCTTTTATTTTTTTAATGGGATATCTGCACGGGACGTCCAGTGGGTTGCTCGATCCTAATTGGGTGCTGAAACGTGGCATTTGTTTACGTTAGCAACTGCTCTTTCCATTCCATTTTGAGTAAACCCAGTCCATCAAGCATCAATTCTCTTAAGCGACACATTCTTTATTCTTTTACAAAAATTTCAATTCTTTCACTGTATATTTTTTTACATAATGCAAAGACTAACAGGAAGCCACGTAGAACATAAACAAACAATTTATGCATCGAAGTTGTCAGGTACACAAAACAAAAATACATCACGGTTACAATAAAATACATAAACAAATAATAAATCTAAGTTAGGTAAAAGACGTAGGCACCAAAGAATTACATTTTAACAAATTCGTTGTAGGATACGGTGTTGCATTTAATTAACTTCATGTTTATTAACATTCTAACTTATGTGAAGATACTGAGTTTGACTTTAATACGCTTTTTGTTTATATGCGATGAGCTGGCGCTAAGGTCATAAGTCACGTGTCTCTGTGTCAGTGATCGTCTTCTTGTTGAGTTGCAAGTACCCAACTGAATTTATAAAATAGTAAAAATGTTTCGTTTCAGAGAAAAAGGGAAAACCGAGAAATTATAATTGGTACTATTAAATAGATCGAGGGAAAATTATTCTTTCTCACAGCTCATGAAGGGAAAATTAAAAAATGTTAATTAATGCATAACTGGAAGTCAAAAATAGATTAAAAGACAGGATGTGAATGTTGAAGTATGAGAAAAAGCGTTTTGCTCAGTCAAGACACTAAACAGAAACCCGTGCAAATGTTTCAGTAAAAATATTCTGGCATGCAGCAAAAATTGCTCTTTATATTTCATCCAGTTAGGAGTGCTTTTTCTGCTGATGAACTTTTTATCAAAAGTTTGAAAAATATTGAGAACAAAATCTCCTTTCCTAAACAGAACGCAGTAAAATGTATATTCCAGTCTCTTTCCGTTTTTCTTAAATTCATTTTTCAAATTGGCGATCCATTTCTGTGGAAGCCGGTATGTGTACATTGTATACTGAGTAATAAACAATGAAGTAAATTTTCTCGTATTTGAATGTGCTTACAGGTACTCAAGCAATGGGGTGTCAAAGATGCAAATTACTAAATATGAGTGTTGCCATGGTTTCGTACGCAACGGTGGTTCTGGATGCATTGAAAGTAAGTACCCTTTATGACTGTAATTTTGTTCAAAACAATCTTAAATTATACAGGGAGCTCTGTCATCACCACCCATAATTTACGTTTTTAGAATTCTTGACAGGAAATATGCACGTTAGGACTCAATCGCCACTGAGGTGGATCGTATATGAAATAGAATTATTTTTTTATGAGTGCCAGCTATTCTCCAATAATTTTCTAAAAGGCAATTAACATATGCAACGTTTAGAGCGGAGTATCTTCGATCACCTAAACTAGTGCAAAAGCACCTTCACTGTAGATCTCACAACCCGTCAACTAAACTCTAAGTGTTGTGTTTGATCGTGGTCACACTTTGGTCAGGTCGCTTTTAAATGATTTTCAGAAAAGGGTGTAACAGTGAATCGGCTGATGTGATGTAATGCGAAGCGTTTGTCAATATAAGCAGCAATCATACCTTGCTTAAGTAACAGCACAAAATACTCAGAGAATACAATAAACTGTCCAGAAAAAATAATACGAAATGCACACAATATTAAAATGATATAAATGAGCACTGGGGCAGTCGTATCGAGTCATTCTAGAATGTCCATCTCAACTACAGTGGGTGTCAAATGAGAAGTCGCTTTATGATAGGGCAGTCTGAATATTCTTTTTATCTCCACGTTTTAAGAGCTGAAGAGCAAATTTTCGTTTTATTTCGATTTAAACCTCAACCTCGTTTAATAAGTAAAATTAAGTGTACTGAAGCAATTTAAATTGTTGGATGTCTTCATTCATCAGCTAATCCTTGTACAACGGTGGGATGGGTAAAATATTCACCTCCTACTGTTTAGGCAGTTACTCAACTCCTCATTCTAATAGCTGGATATCCGTTCAGACTGCCCTTTCTTCTAGCTTGTCTTAATGGATCGGAATCCACGATAGTCTAATATAATCCTCGAGGCAATTTCAGAGCCAGAAAAGTCCAAGCCCGGATTTTGCGGAGACTGTTAAAACTACCATTATCTACTCTTTAATCTGAATTATGATAGTTCCACGTATATCGTATGATATATCAGGAAAAGGTTTTGTTAAAAACGAGGAAAGTTTGGTGATAATCGAGTATCCACTTTTTACAGTGTGTGTCCTCTCTGGCAACGCACATTCCACCAAAAGTATTACAGACGATTAAAAATGCTTCCAAACGTCAATCGTTCTTTAAAGAATTGGTGGACTTGTTTATTAAACAACATAGATTTAAAGAATATCTCCTTACTTTGAATTGACGATAAACCGTTGCAGCTTCCTAAATGGTATGTATCTAAAATGTCATGTCAAACTTTGCTGTACCGGAAAGGGTTCAACAAGAAATGATATCATTAATTAATAATTCAAAATTAGAAATATGTCAATTTTTTCTCTTCTCATTTTTATTTGGTTACCTTAAGTTTCCAAGATCTATTTTATTTTTCACCTACCATTGACTAGGGATTCTCTGATAAGTCTGGTCATTTCCAAAATTATAAAAAAAAAAAAAAAATCTGTACAAAATATCCATTAAATATATTTATTCAAAAATATTAGTTGCAGAAATTATATTTTAAAAATAAATAGCCTTTCTTCAACTGCCAATGCATTTACAAAAAAATTCGAAACCGTTAAAAGGTTGTGTAACATTTTGACTTTATAAGGTAAACATTATTATATAAAGCTAATTTAGATCTAATAGACCTTATTTTATAAAACCTGATGATTTTATTGATAAACAAAAAAGGGGCGATTTCCTTCAAGAAGGAGAATCGAATTGTGAATAATGCAAAATTGACACGGACGACTAAAAATGTAAAAAGTAGTGATTAATCAAATTCAAAATTTTAATTAAAAGAGAGAATTAGCAACTTTTTCTAGCATATTTTCTTTAGTTTCCGATTGAAAGGAAATGCAAAGAATGTTTTCGCTTTTAATATAAAAAATTTCAAATGTTAGTCATAGCGGTACATACTATTGAATAATTAACCCCTTAACTTGTGCGCTCGAGTTAATTCGAGCTCACAGATTTTTTTTCAAAAAATCTGTGCTTTAAGGGGTTGACAAATAAAAAAATAGATTAGGTTTATACCGTTATTAAAATTTTTGTCGCCTGTGGCATCCATGATAATGGGTTCAACAAAAGTCTGGTGTTGTTGATATTTTGGGGAAAAGGGCATTACTCTTATTTTTATATCCTCAGAAAATTACTAACATCCATTTAAACAATTACTACAATGTCTATCAATTTAGCTTCGATTGCATTCGGAAAATAATAGACACTCCAGATTGTCGCATAAAACAGTTAAGGGTACTAGGTGCCCGGATACTAGGGGTGTACTTATGTTAGAAATAGTTAATCCTCTTTATCTTGTGATTTTTTTTTTTTTGTTGAGAAAATTGTTTTAGGTAAGTACACTCTGAAGAAGAGTGCTTTTTCAAAGATAGTCTGCTCATTCATTTTCATGGAATGCATATTAATTAACGTTTTAGTTTAACCTTATTGTCCTATTGTATTATAACTATTAGTAGCTATTATGAAATTATTTTCTGCTTTAATGACAAATTTACTACTAAAGTACTTTACTATTTACTGAGTACCTGATACTAAAGTATCAGGTACTCAGATTTAAAAGTATCAATCAGGTCTGTTTATCATCATTTAAAGCAATCAAAAGGTCAGCTGACCACAATGTGTTACCTAAATTTTTAAAAAAACGTATAGGATGGATGAAATAAGGACAGCTTCGTTGCACAGGTGCCCAAATCGCAACCACTACTAGGATTACTTTATCATCAATTCCAGTAATGAAATACATATGTTCGCGCCGTTTCCATATGTTAAATCAGGCAACAAAATGAGAGAACCCTATGCATATCAGCTTTATTTTGAGAAAAACAAAGAAATGGTTGCAATTAAATCGTAAAATCTATTTGACTGAAGAACAAAACTGATTTTCTCGCGGTTTTGTAAATTATCACATACATTAACTATACAAATATTGAAGTAAAATTTTATTTCGAGGATTTCTTATAATAAAATATGACTAAAGCGTCATCTTTTTTACTTCATGTGGCGGCTCTCTCTTTTGTAAGAGGAGATAGATAAGCAATATTACCATTCACGTAAAAAAAGTCCAGCCACGAAAAGCCGTATATATATGTTACTGTGAGTGACCGAAATGCGTGGTTGTTGACATCCACCGGTGAATGTTGACAATCACATAGTTCGCTTTGGTAAATGTCAAAAATATCCCCAGAAGCAGAAAGTGCCTGAAACTGTGACGTACGTCGCAGAACAAACGAAGTCCTGCAGAACAATTTGTATCTTGAATAAGTGACAGCGTTTCTAAAAGAACAAATGCTTTTGAGGGAGATGAAGAAGTTGCTGGAACAACAGACCAGCGAATGTCTGTGTTGTTTGCAAATGGTGCACCATCTGGGCACTTGTCCCTTCGAAAGATTTTTAAGGCAGCCCTTATTTTAATGTTCGGACCTTCATATCATAGGCATTTTATTAATAATTCATCATTATCATTAATGAAATTTTTTACTTCAAAACTGATTGAAAAAGTAACAAATCAAGAATGTTTGCCTTGGTTTAAAAAATAATGTAGTGTATCTGTGTATGATCCTGTATTTTAATAAATGTAAATATAGCATTTTAACGTAAAGTTGACTTTTTCGCTGTGACATGCTTGCAGAACATTTGTATAAATCAATGACCCTGTTGCAGAACATTTGAAAATATTTTGCTTATGGCTATATAACACATGTCTAGTTAAGTGCCACTGTACGATATATACTTGCGCGGTATGTCCTACTCTGATGTTTTTTAAAGTTAAGTGCCACTGCCCAGTATGCATATTACCGGTACTCCGAACATTGATGTTTCGCTTAATCTATCCTCAGCATATATTAAAATATCGAATAAATATAATGATACCAAGGAATAAATTAAAATCAAATCGGTTATAACAAATATTTCGGACATTCACCAAAGCGACTATGTGACATTCACCGGTGAAAGTCGACATTCTCTTGATTTCGGACCTTCACGGTAACATATATGAAAAATATCTCTGATCCTTGAAAAAGAAGTGGTAGTATATGTTTGTTAGCTTATAGTAGATAATATTTATTTCTGTGACATATCACTTTAAGGAAAGCAATATCTTTTTTTTGTTTCGCATACATTCGCAAGGCGGCTTATAAGCCCTTGTCAAGTTGAAGAACAGATAGCACAAATTACAGAAGTGCATAGCAGACATGCACCCAGAGTTACGGTGAGATTTGAACCCACTAATTCTATACTACAAAGCATTTTTGACTGATAAGCGATACCCTTCGGGCAGAGGGGTCCTAGCAATTTTCGTTTATTTACTTTTTGTTACACATACATGCGCGGTCTTGTCATCAAGTTACAATTCATGACTCAGAAGCTCTTAAGTTGAAGAATAGACACACTTTAGAGAAGTATATTCAACAATGCAACCGGCGTTATGTTGGGATTCGAACTCGCTACAGAGCATTTGACGAATTAGCAAGACCTTTTGACTATCTTATTTCTTCAAAATTAATCCTAATAATTAAACTCTTGTGCTACCACTAATTTTATATACATATATAAAAAACGAGCCTTCAATAGGATGCTGGACTCAAATCTGTTAAAGTGTAAATAAAAACATATCTAATATATGGTCATACTTTTAGTTTTGTAGTTAGTTTTTATTTCTTCCCCATAATTGTTTCCACCCTGTCATTAAACACCCACCACCAGCAAATGAGGTTGAATGTAAATGAAAACATAGTGCTGATGAATCAAAACATATAGTTCTTAGTTTTGAGTTTTTTTCTTCTTTAGCTTTAGTGTTAGCTTGTGTTAGAATACAGTCATTAAATAATAGCTTTAGTTAACAATAATACTATAACATTGCTATGCTCATGCTTGCCCAACTAACATAGCTTCTGTTTTACTAACCCTTACCTAGGTCCTGCTACAACACAAAAATCAGGTGGACGCAGACCAGATTCATACTACTTTTATCCCATTCAAGCAACCACAGACTCTTCTAGAAGTAAGTATAGATTGTTTGTTATAGAATTATTTCAACAATTGAGGAGGTCAATATTAAAAGGAAGTATGTTACAAATCCGCACTTCCGAAAAAAATTTTAAAAAAACTCTGGAAATTGTGGAAAGATTGTTTTAATTGCTTCCAAATTGTTGGGTTCGCTTCTTTAGGCAGTCTAGAAAATTACTGGGTATTTGGTAATCGGTGAGGGATATTCCAAAACCAACAACAAAACTATTTATTATTATTATAACGTAAAAATTTTACATACCCCTTTTAACATTGACAGCGTCAATTTAATTTGAGACTAATTTTAAAATCTAGTCAAATAAAAAACAATGGTAGCCTATAATAAAATAGCATAAAATAATTTAAATTTTTTTTCTTCAAATTTTTATTATAATACTAACTCCTTCAGGACCAGCAGAATTTGAACGGCGCATTTCATCAGGTCCGCTGAGTGTATACATACTAATTCAAGATAAAATACTAAAATACCGTATTGAAATCTCCTCCGTGAGATTTTGGGCCAATAGAATCAGAGAAGCTTGTTTTATATATGATACCCTGGCTGCGAAGGTAGACTCTCGCTATTACGTATATGTGATCACAGTTCTAAAGAGGTTAATATTTTTGGGGCGGAAATTCGTCGCAAAAATGGTAAAAAGCTGGCAGTTAAGCTCGTGATACGGTAATAAAGCGCTGGTTAAATTTAAAAAAACCTGTTTTATTTATTGGTTAACTATGACTTTACAAACCGTGATTGGACACTGGTTAAAGCCCTGAGCTGCCATTGCGTAGAACCGGAGTTCCATCTCTAATGGTAGCTTGAAGCCTACCCAACCTGAGCCAACTTGTTGGAACATAGATGCGGTTAGAGTTCAGTTAAAACCACAGTTCAGTAATCTCTCACTATCATTATAGTGGTACATAAGTTTTGGTCATAAAATGTATTTAATGTTTTGAAAAGTTAACATGAAGCATTTCTTATCACAATAATGCGATAACTCAAACACATAAGAAGGTGCGATTTCCGTATCGTAATCTGTGGCAGAAGAATCGCCAAGTTTTGGTAACTTCCGGGTAGCTGACCCCGAGAAATTAAAAAAAAAAAAAAATTCTCAGAAAGGGACTAACTCGAAAGGTATAACTTGAAACCACCCCTGAGCAAACATCTAGATGTTTTTTTTTTTTTTTCATTTTTAAATTTCAAGTTTAAAATCTATTTGACACCTTGGCGATTGAAGTTTGCGCGACACATCACGATACGAAATATACTCCATGTAAAAAGTCAAGTTATGGCCAGGGTGAAAATTGTTAGCATTTAAGTTGTTGCTGAACCTGGAAAATGTACATTATTTTAATTATCATTATAACAATTTTGAGAGAACACTGCATATCCTGACATTTCCACCCACAACTTCAATTTGAAAAAAAAAAAAAAAAAAAAAAATACATACTTTTGATGAATCTGNAAAAAAAAAAAAAACACGACGAATGATTGTAGTACTAACACATTGTCGGGTCACGGATCATGTGTTAACACATTGCATGCGAGTCACGTAAAAATATGTTTTTGAAATTTTTGCGATCCATACAAAAGTTTAAAAAGTAGTTTCAAAACTACTTCATTTCCTCTCTGTTTTTCAAAGAAATTATTTATTTGTGATTACCACAAACATGAATGATACAGTATATATATAATCAGTACTACAATCGTTAGCCGTTATTTCTTTTTTTAAATTGAAGTTGTAGCTATAATGACTAGTTTGCTCCAACTTTTATGAAATCTTGCCTACCACTTTTTAAAAATTTTAATCTTTTCGGAAAAGTTGTCAGTATGCAATTTTCATGACAGCCCCCCTCCCCAACAATTGTTTGGCTGTTGTAAAAGTGTCTAAAATTTTATCTCTCTAAATTCTTCAAAATTGATTTATTTGGAATAAACACGTTTTTGACTGAAAAGTATTTCCTTTAGACTGTGTCCGAAATTGAATATAAATTTGCTCTCCAAATATTACTGCACTTATTATAGAATAAAAACAGTAATTTGATCAAAATTGACTTCTAGATAGCTCACTAAAAAAAAGCATTTATTATATTATAATTTTATAGCATCAAAATAATATTTTACCTTGCTAGTACAATATATTTAGTTTTGTGTGAATCTGTAAATTATTTTCAGATCCAGTGTAAATTTTAAATTTCCGAAAACTACAAACTTGAATAATTTTTGACGAAGGAATCTTTAGATTAACACAGTAAATAGCTACAAACTAGACTTGTAATTTTATACACATTTTGCTAGTATTTTAAAGGGTTTAGCATAAAAATGATGACAAGAGTGATGAATTATATAAGCCTACGAATTGTTTAGAAATAGTGGTGGATAAAAATCTACTAAATTGAATTTATTAAACCAAGAATCACAAATAATAAATTACTACTTGAAAATATTTATTCGCTGTCCGGAGCAAGTTGGCATCTCTGTGTATATAAATAAAACTGTTTTTGTGTGTTCGATATTGCTTTTCTTCAAACCATTTTAGTAACGATAATAATGTTAAAAAAATGAAAAATTTACTCGAGCTATGTGTTTCTAATAACCACGGCTTCGCCTGTTACCAGCTTACCGTGTTGAGGTTACCAGATTTCTCAAAAAACTAGTAGAAAAAGTTTTAACAAAACATTCCAAAAGTCACACCTTTACCTTTTTCAAAGAAATTATTTCTGTTAGAAATTTTCTGCAGAGAATCTCTGTTCCAAAAATATAGATTAAGAAAGATAAAGCTGTTAGTTTTCAATGAAATTTTACTACCAATTTTTTTAGTTTCTTGAGAACGTTGGTCAGCTTACTTTAGATGGAAGTTAGAATTGTGATGTCGTAGAAAAGACCAATTAAGCTTAATTGGAAGATGCATCTTGGAATCAACAAAAACAGTTATTAAGCAAGAAAATAAAATATTAAAACATCACGTGATTTCTGAAGAAAAAAAATGATGAAGGAAAATTATTCTACTCTCCTCAACCATATATCTGCTGTGCTTTTACAACCCTTTATCCAAAGTTGCCAACTTAATAAGCATCTATTCCTCATCAATATTTCCCAAATTGTCCCCAACAGCCAATCGTGCAACTCTTGTGCGACGGAAATAAACTACTACAATGATCGTTTACAATAACAACTGCACTTAAGTGAAATTATTGCAAGTTTTTTTGTAAGCAAGTATAATAAATTAGAAGCGAAGCCGTGATGACTCAGGGGATCAAGCTTTCGCCTTCCTATAAGGTGAACCGGGTTCGAATTCCTCTTCCGGATTGCACCGACTACAGTGCTGACGTAAAATATCCTCGGAGGTTGACGGATTATGGGATAGAGTCCCCTTGCCGTTAGGCTAACCGTGTACTGTCTTTTCTCTCCAAGTAACGCAAATGCGAGTTAGTTCCATCAAAAAGTCCTTCACGAAGGCAAATTTCTCCCAATACTTGATCCAGGAGTTAACTTGTCTTTTGGACGGATGTGAACATAAGCAGCGGTAAACCCAAAAATTGGGTCGGCTGCTCAACGACGGTTATGAAATAAAATAAAATTAGAAGTGAATAGTTCAACTTAATTATTAACCCTTTCGTGCCGACTGTCATAAATACGTGCCAACATAAAACCGTATCAATCAAGGTAAAAAGATGAAAGCAGTCCAAAGTAGCTTTTTAGCAGTTTATTTGTGGGCGGGGTAATGATAGTTTGCTTTATTTAATTCACCACTATTTAGTTCGAATTAAAAATTGTATAGTTACACTTTTAACACACGTGGATTGGATGTGTTAGATTTAAAGTGAAAACAAAAATAAGCCTGTCAAATTAGCAATGCCCAAACTTAAGCTACCGCTTTTTATATTTTACCGTCCTGATACTGATTCTTTACGAATACATTTAGGACTTACCCGTCCCGAAAGGGTTAAAGAACAAAAAAAAAATGAAACAATTTAAGTAAATTGTTCATGGATCTGGACAAAGTATTTTTTTCTGAAATAAATTGAAGACCCTTAAATAGTTTCTATAAACAGGGATGCCTTATGCGACTAAAAAATTTAAAGAGTGGTAGAAATTAAATTCACTTTTAATTATTTATTATCTCTTTAATTATTTAATCGTAACTACCCTACAACTTATATATCAAATTAATTATAAACAAAGAAAACCATGTGCTCTCTAAACTGTAGAGATTTAATAAACAAGTTTCATACAGGTGTTTGTTTAAGATAAAATCTTAAACCAAATATGCTAGGAAAAGTAATTAAATTTTTTTACTAAAATTATGATTTTTTTAATCACCACTTTATGCATACTTTATCGGGTTCTCTTTTGGTTGATCTGAGCACTTTATAATGGCTCTTAGCATAATAACAATATTCCATTTTTTCTAATTTTCCGACTTTTGGTAAGATCATTAATTCAGGAGCTTCTATCTGGAATGGAATCAAAATTACAAGGCTACGAAGTTAGTTGATAATCGTTCACTCAACACTGAGTTTTAACGCCGGTTCAAAAATTAAATATTAGGAGGAAATTCAGGAGCTTATTGTTGCTAAATGAACAGGCATTTAATGCATTGCTTGCAAAATAAATAAATGTTCTACTGTTAAATAAGATTAAAATAAGATATTTTTCTAAAAAATATATTTTTTTTTAAATGTCGCTCAAAATTTTCGTTTGCTAGGTTTTATAATAATATTTTGTTTTGTAATAAATTTCAGAACATTGCTTTGCATCTATTTTTTTAAAAGTAGAATGACGTTTTGTTGATATTTTCGACAACAATGAAAAATTTTACAAATAATTTAATATCTGTATCTAAATTTTGAAAATATTGTTTACCTAAGTTTGAAAAGAAAATTAAGAAATAAATAAAAAAAAATCTTTACTTTCAGGTGGTGTAGAAGCTGTACCTATCCAATAAAAGCATTGGTTAATGAACATTTTGGAGTGCGAAGGAAAATTTCTTTCGAAATGTGATTGTATATTGTATTGCATTTAATAAGAATTAAATGTTTTATTTTGTGATGATTGAACTATGTATTATTTTATGCTAATACATATTTTTATGATGAATAATAAATGTATTATTTTTTATGTTAATAAACAGAATTTTTAATCGTATAAATAGGCATGTTCTTTATTTGTAATTCGTTTGTAACATTAAATATTGTTAATAACAAGTTCAAAAAATTTTCTGATGGACTTTTTGATGTGAAAATAGCTCGAAGATTATAATGTACGTAAGATAGCGTAAAGTGCGCAAAATAATATACGGAACAGCTGGGATAACTTCTGATCTACTGATCGCACTTATGAGTCATGTCATACTTACATATATAAGAAAAATGTATATAATATACCTTATTATGTACAGTGCGCAAAAAAACTAATTTGAATAACTTTTCATTTAATGATCTGATTTTCACGTACCAGGTCTCAATCTTAAAGGTAGGAGGGTCATTCCTCAAATATGCTAATTAATTGGTGCAGACGATATTTTAAGTGAAGGAACCAGAATAAACTTACTTTCTAGAAATAAACATACCTTTTTCTCAACAGATTCGGATTTTCGACTACAATTATGAGGAGTAATAGAAATTTGGAAAATAGGATCCAAATGTGGTGATTTGGTCACAACAACCGGTCTAAAATTAGGACCCTCGAATGTTAATTTTACTTTTTGCGTATTTCGCTATAATTCGAGAAAATTTTATGCCAATTGAAAAATTTTTGCACACTATTGTAAAATTCGTCTATCCAAAGATAATTTCATTCATAATATAATTTTTAGTAAATATTTATTATTTTTTAATATTTTTTTTAATAATGGATGAAAATTTTTTTAACTGTATGGAATGTAAATTTTTGCATAATTTTAAAGAAGGCAATTTTTCATGGAAAAATACAACATTTGAGCAAAATTGATCGAATAGTTCCTGAAAAATCGAATTTTAAGTATCTGACTTTTTTAAAATTCTATTTCTCAGGGAATTATTCAACGCGTTTTGGTCAAATGTCATATTTTGCCATATAAAATTACATTCTTTAATATGATGTAAAAGATTGTATGCCTTACAATATAAAATTTTTTTCGACCATTTTTAAATAAAATAATAAAAATTGACTAAAAATTATTTTTTACATTGAATTAATTTTGGATAAATGAATTTTATTATTGTGTGCAAAACTTTTTCGAGTCGNGTTTAACGAATTACATGTCATTTATTTGAATTCAAATTTATTTTAATGACTTAGTATTTAGTAAAAAGATGTAATTTTTTTTAAAAAAAAGTTTTTATATGGATTTGAATGATTGTTTCGAATTCTTAGAATTTTGTGCATTTGCAATGTACCTAAGTTAGTAGCGACAGAAGCGAGCTTGGTTTGCGAAGCAAACCATATAAGATTGCGTAGCAATTTTCGGGGTTTGTCGAGCGTTAGCGAGCCGGGGGAACAGCCTACTAGTAATATATAATTATTAAAAGTTATTTTTTTGTAAGAAATTATTTTTGGAGTCACGAATTTTATAATTTTGTGCAAAAATTGTTCGAAGTCCTCGAGAAATGGCGAAATACGCAAAAAAGTAAAATTAGCATTTCGAGATCCAAACTTTTGACCATTATAATAAACATATTTCTAACTATTGGGACAATAATTTCCAGATTGCGGATACCCTCTACATCTGAGGGTTCAGCATCCATATCTGTGACAAAAAAAGTAGCTTTTGGCGTCTAATTTCGTAAATTAAAATATCGTCTGCGCTGATTAATTAACATATTTAAGGCTAAGGTCACAAACCATTGATTGAGATTCTATCATTAAATCAAAAGTTATTCAGGGTGTTCAGTTTATTTTTATTTTATATATTTTTTTGTTAAATGTACCTTAAATATAGCGTATTTGGGGGAAAATGTTTGTCAAACTAAACATATTTGAAAAACTCGTATCTAATTTATTAAGCGAAACAAAAATAACGAAATTTTAAAGCAATCTTCATTAATTTTTTTTATTTCACAAACGTTTACAAATTATATTTACTTTGAAGAAAAAAATAATTCGCTTGTAGTTAATATCAAAGTTCTCTGAAAAGTTAATCACAAAGTGCCCCTATGTATGACTCTGGTTCTTAAAAACCAGTTACAATTTATCTAGTTTCATATGTCTTACTACTCATATTCATATGTGTTGGTTATCTTAGCATCAGCCCCGCTAGGGGCTCCAACTAATTCATATGTCTTACTAAATTAATGTTATTATATTAGAGGGTTTATATGGGACTTAAAATAGTGGTAGTAAATTTACGCTAATGCTGATGGGAAATTCTTTTTAATGTATTAGTATTCAATTGTTAGAGGTACAGAGTAGAATTCTCACACTGATATGTTTTTTTTTTAGTAATTTGGGGCAGTTTTTATAAATATATTTTTTTAAAAAAAAACACCTTTTTTTTACATTTTTGACACCACTTTACTGAAACAGAAATGCCAACTGCTCCGGACACGGTAAAAGAATTTTAAAAAAAACGGTAAATAACTATTTACAAACTATTTTAGCTTTCTTTTTACAAGGTATAGCATGACTTAAGTACTTTCGTTCGCTGTTTTAGAGCTGGGCATCTGAGGCCTAAATGGCCCTTATCCCATTCATCATGAAATATCCCAAAGGGACATACATAAGAAAGACTTAAGTACTATAAAGGATAAGGATAAAAGATAGGACTTAAGTACTATAAAGTGGTGAATTATAAAAGCCAGCGAATTATTTAGAAATAGTGATGGATAAAAATCTACTAAATTGAACTTATTAAACCAAGAATCACAATTGATAAACTACCACTTGAAAATATATATTTGCTGTTCGGAGCAAGTTGGCATCGCTGCTGAAATGACCAAACCATATGGCACGAAAAGTAATTCTCTTAGAAATTAAGGCGTAAACTTTGCTACCACTATAATACTCCGTTGAATTTGGCACAAAAGCAACCCCATTACCTCCTAATTTTAATGTCCAACCTAGTTCGGTACAAAATTTGAATAAAAGGAAACAAACAATTAGGATTAGAATGAATATGGCGCAAGTTATTTCAGCAACGTAAAACATTTTGAGCGTTTAAATAATAAATATTTTATGTATTTATCTACTAATTTGGTTTAATTATATAACAAAGATTAATTTTCTGATCCAAATGTTCGGAGGATGGACTCGAATATTTTGGGAATGTTAATAACGTTTTTCTAGTATTATTTCCGGAATATTAAATAAATTAAACTTAAACTGTATAAAATATCTGTGGTGCTTCGATAAGGTTGTGGAATGCAAATGAAGTATTCATGTGGATCATTGAGGTTCTGACTATGTAATTATATGCAGTAGGGTGATAAGACTATTTTGTAAAAGTACGAACTTTAGCTAAGCAGATAGGATGAAAATGAAGTTAAGTGTTATGCTATTGATGTCGGAAATACGATGCATCATGCCAGTAGTATGCTGCTATTGGTCTGATGTTTTTGTCTTCAGTTAAATTTTCGAATAGGAATATTTCATTGAAATTTGCTGTAGAGCAAGAGGTGGCTTTTTCGTAGAATTTGTTGCTTAATTTAGCTACATGTTTGTCGATTGCATCTATTTTGAGGTCATGTTGTATTGTATCATTTCTTATGAACCATCTGGCTTTTGTTACCCTTCTTAATATTTCATTCTGGCAGACTATTAATTTATTTAGCTGAGTTTCAGTTATATTTGTCAAGACTGGTGAAGCATATGTAAGAATATCTATTATATATAATTCTCTTACGTGGCTCCCAAATTTTGGCTGTATTTCTTTTCCGCCGGTGGCAACGTTTGCTTTGCTTTGTTTACGTTTTGAAAACACCAAAGCATTCTGCCTTTTAATGACGTGTTTCTGATCTAATATATATAATTCTCTTACGTGGCTCCCAAATTTTGGCTGAAGTACTTTGTACAACTAAATAAGATTCTTTTCACAACAGTTAAATATTTACTTTATTTTCTTCATTCATAGAGAAAACAGTCGGCAAAGAATTCTGTTAGGTTAAAAAACATTTCGCTAAAAAAATAACGAATTCTAAAAGAAATAAAAATAAACAACTTAAAAAATAAAAATGCTGTTGCCAGCCATAGAATTTTTTGAAAGTTAACTTAGCAACATAAATCAAAATGACATAGAAGCGCAACTAGATCAAAATTATGATACCTGAGCGCTTGACGTAACAAATCCTTCAATTCTAAAAGTGTTGTATCGCCAAATGCCCAAATTAACAATTGTGTTCTTAAAGAAATTCTATAAAAAGTTTTAAATAAACAACCTACTTCTACAACTGCTTCTTGAAGAACTTGGCTCATTGATTAAAAATATTGTTTTAATTTTACAGTACTAACTTTACTTCTACTTTCATTATTGCTATGACCCTCTTTCATTACATTTTACAACTTCATGCTAAATTTGAGGACTTTAAGTTGTTTTGTGGTTGAATACTGACATTTAGAAATGTGTACATAAAAAAAATAATATTTAGAGGTTAAGAGTTGCCTCAGAAAAATTTGAATTGTTGACATTGAACTTAACAATGGAAACAATCGTTTTTGTGAAAAATTGAATTGTATTGTTGACATCAAAACTAAAAATATTGTGTTTCAACTTAACAATACTACCTTAATTTATACTTTAGAATTGCCTCGGAGAAATTTGAATTGTTAGCAATGACTTAAACAAAAAGTTTTATTTTAACTGACAAATACTATATTATAATTTTAACTTTTTCTATGACTATACTCATTTTCTTACTCTTTTCTTTGTTTTTTATACATTTTATATTTTTGTGATAAAATAAAAAACTTATAGTTGTTCTGCTTCTGAACACTGATGAAAACACAAAATGATGGGCTTCATCAACAATCAAAAATATATACATTTATTTTACAAATTCCATATTATTAGGGTGGCGCCCTTCAGAGAATTAAAAATACAAAATTATCTTCATCAAAGCCGATGCTTTACATCCGGCGTTCAGTGGCAGACTACTATTTCATATTGTTTTACAACACATGGCTTTAGCCCTCTGGTGGGAAAGACTTTAAAACAAAACTTACAACAGTTACTTTTCTCAACAACTGAAATTTAGAATAGTGTGATTAAGAAAAATATGTGAACTGTTTGCAATTTCAAATTAATATTGAAATGTACAGGTTTAGAATTTTCTACAGTGAAAAGTTTTCGGAACTTCAGTATTCAAAAAAGTATACAAAAGCTAGACGTTAAGAACGTATCCAATGAGCGAGCAAAGCGAGCATTGGATTGCGAAGCAATCCGAAATGAACTGCGAAAGCAGTTCCGGGGGTTGGCGAGGGCCGGCGAGCAGGGGGTGAAGCCTCCTAGTATTAAATAAATCTTAAGGTTTTCGAAATATATATTAGAACGCTTTTTTAATTATAGTGGCATAGAAAAAGAAAAAAAAGCTTTTAACTTTCTATGCTGATTTTGGTCGCTGCAAATTATACATAGATAAAAAAAAGACCCCAGTTCTGAAATCTTTAAGTAGGATCTTCCAAATTGGGCAAAAAGTTTTGCCATGTAAAATCATCCAAAAGAATTGTTGCTAAAAGAAAAATTGTTTACATATATTGTAAGTGTTTTGATTATAGTGATTCTTTAAAAACAAACTCTAAGAGAAAAAACATGTTAAAGTTATCGCATCATCAACTGAAATGTATTATCGCCTTCTTCCTAAGCCCTGCAAATGAGAGAGAAGTGGGGACATTTAGTAGTAACTGTTATCTAAATGAATTTTACAAAAATCCTGGTTTGGAATAATTGGAAAAAAATTGTAACTTGGCGACAGAAACCGATCTAAGAAAATTGGATTTTAGCTTAGGTGCAATCTTAGATTGGTTCCCTCATCCATTTTATTTGTACCGAAGGGGAAAATCCGATCATTAAGTCAAAGGTTATTACGATCAATTATCCATTTTTTTTTCTATTTTCACTGATTGTACAGATGTAAAAATTGCCAACTTTTATATTTGTTGTAGGAGTGTTATCTTAGAAAATTTATGATTGTAAATTTAGTAATTGATTTAATTAATTTGATCTGAAATGATTTTGAAAAACACGACAATGAGTTTTCATAAATACATAAGTAGCTTTGACTGTAAAAGAGGGATCAAAATCATTAAAAGGGTGGTTCCTATTATTTTATGTCAAATTCAACAAACCAATATTTTAATGTAAAATGATTTAATAACCACAATATAGTCTTTGACTACTTGAACAAAATCATTCTCGTGTGATGGCCTATATACTTTTAAATTAAATTCATCAATGTAAAAATTAAATTTTAAGCAATGAGATTTGTTGCCAATAGGAAATGTTACCCGAAAACCCAAGTACGTAAGAAACGATACAGTGCTTCGAAAAACTATATTACTTTTGTAGATTACTACAACTACTTTGTCACAAATGTAGTTAGCTACAGCTACTTTTTTTTAAAAAAAAAGGTATCGCACTATACTACAAATTACGAGAGAAATGTAGCGAGTACAGTAGTTTCACTACTTGTAGTGCTCTACTTCCGACCACTGAAGCTATGTTAACCTATAGCTGTCAACTTGTAGTGGAGAAAAATCTTATTGGTAGCATACTTTAATGTATAAATCTTGTTTCTTTAAGATGTATACATTAACACTTTAATGGGAGATTTATTCTCAGTAAAAGTAAATTAAAATATTTTTGAAGGTAAACTAAATATTTGTTTTAGACACGATGTCAAAAATTAAACAATTTAAATCTTATCAATTGTTCAAATATGTAATATCAATTAGCAAGGCCTGTTATGCTTTTAACTGTTGAGGAAGTTCACTGGTATCTAAAAGTTATGCATAAATTTATATACAAAAATATGAAATCATTTCTTTACTAACCCTATGGAAAAAATTTGTTGCTGTTGTTGCTGTTACTTATGCTACTTGCCAATATCGGAAAGCCAGCTTGAGGATCAAGATAGCCAATAATACGTCCTCAGTCACAGACATACGTTACAACTTGTTTTACAGAAAAGACACCCATTCACACATCATCTATCCAACCTCAGATCGTTATTTAGTTTTATAACCATTGGTTGTACAGTCGAACCAATTTTGGGTTTACGTCTACTAATGTTCAATTCCGTAGCTTTGTAATTTTGAACCGAATCCAGAAGACAAGGGAACTCCTGGATCATGTGGTGGGAGAAAGCTTCCTTCGTAGAGGACTTTTTGTTGGAACTTACCCGCATTAGCGTAACATGGAGAGGAAAACCACGAAGACCTTTCCCAATGAGCCTGACGGCAAAGGGACTCCAACCCATGATCCATTTACCGCTGAGGACAATCAGCACTGTGGTCGGTGTGAGCCGGGTGCGGAGTTCGTATCGACCAGCCAATGCTGGGATTCGAACCCAGTTCACCTCATTGGAAGGTTCACCTCTATCCCCTGAGTCACCACGACTCAAATCGTAATGCTGACTTGAATCGATAGATCGATTACACGATCGATCTCTGTGATAGTACCCCTAAAGGCATTGATTTATTATAAGAACTTGGAGTACTTTGTGACGCCGTCAGATTTAGCGTACACCAGTCACCAATTTTCTTGTTATCAGTAAATGTTTTGAAAGATTTTACTTTCAAAACAGTTGACACGATTTAAATACCATGCGTGACAATCTTAGAAGTAGGGTTCTTTTTACCCAGTTAAAAGCTTCTTTCTCTTTCCAATACGGCTATAATTAAAGAAGCCTTCTAGTTTAAATATTCCTAAACCTATAGAAGGTTTTCAAAATTGCTGGTATTAAAACTGGACAGAAATTATAAACTTCCTTTCCTCATTTTGCTCTATCTGAACTTTGCTTGACTAAAAATGACGCAATTTATGAAAGCTTCAAGTATGATTTTTCAAATTGGGTCAACAATTTTGCTATTTAAAATCTTCCAAAACATTTGCTTGCTAACAGAAGAAACTGTGTCAATTTAGTTAGCATAAAAGTGCTTCTATATTTTTGTCCAGAGCCAAAGTGGCTAAGGGAATAAAGCATTCACCTCCCAGCGACAGCTGGTCGTTACGAATTCAGCATCCGGCTCGTACCGACCACAGTGCTGACGTAAAATATCCTCAGTGGTAGACAGATCATGGGTTAAAATCCCCTTGAAGTCAGAGGTTTTCCTCTCCATGTGAAGCAAATGTGGGTTAGTTCCATCCAAAAGTCCTCCACAAAGGCGAATTTCTTCCAATACTGGATCCAGGAGTTTCCTTGTCTTCTGGAGTGGGTTCAAAATTACAAGGCTACGCAGTTGAACATTAGTAGTCGTAAACCCAAAATTGGGTCGCCTGTACAAGGGCAGTTACAAAACAAAATAAAACATTGTAGCAAATTAACCTTTGTAGAGTGTTTTTTTACGCAACTAACACACATTTTCGTTTTAGGAAAATCACGGAAACTTTCTGTGGTTAGCTCACCGGCAAGGGGATTCTAACCCCCGATCCTTCGACCAGTAATCTTTTCGCGTTGATTCTCTCAAATCTGTAAAAAAAAATTACATCAAAATTACAAGGCTACGGAACATTAGCAGTAAACCCAAAATTGGATCGGCTGTTCAATGACGGCAATAAAATAAAAATGAATAAAATATATTCTTGTCCAATCCTTGAATGTGCCTAGTATTAGAGCATGATTATGCTTAACTTTTAGACATCATTGTAGTTCAACTTTCGAAAAAAATTCTGCCGACTTTAATCATGGATCACTTTGAAAAAAACTCTTCTAGAATGATAGTACAATTAAGTCATGCTTATCATCAATTCTATTGATTCACAGTTGATTTGAAGGATCTTCTGCCGACACTAAGAGGTATGGGTGCTCTGGAAATGGTGGACATCGTGAAAGAAGTGGGAATGAAAAATGTCCTCCATTCTGGCAATTTCACAATTTTCTGTCCTCAAAATGCTGCCATGGAAACCTTTGTTGAAGATCAAGAATTAATTTCTGAAGTGAGTTCACTTTGTGGTATTGTCAGTCTAGCCACATTCCAAAAAAATTTAAAAACTAGTAGAAAAGGATGAGGGAAACAATATGTTTTAATCAATTAACATTGAAAAAAAAAAACTATTTGTAAATTTAAATATTCTTGTAGTAAAATAAATTCTTAAAATTGATGTGAAATGAAAGTCTGCAAAATTTACGACTAACTCAATAAACATTTGTCTTAATTTTTTTTAATTATTTCTCTCCTTTGATCTTTTTTTATTTCCATTTTATAAAGTTTTCTGCTATATAGATTGAGAAATATTTTTATATCTCAATTTTTGTATCTGTTCATAACGTTTAAAAGCACTAGGCTTGAAAATAACCACTCGCCACGTGGCGAGTCAACAGAAAAAGTGGTGGTTTAATTTAAATAAACAATTTGTTACTTTTTCTTATCGTTTTTTTAATAGTTTAATGATAAAAGTATGTCAATGCTGAAAGACTCTAGAAAACAGAATTTTCATAAAAATGCCAAAATATTCCCATTCAAAATTTTCATCCTTCAGAATCCATCAATTTGTGATGGAAAGTTTCAGATGGACGGAGAATTCTCTAACAATTCACATATTTCAAAGTTGTAATGTAAACGTCAAATGTCTTTTACTTCCCCGAATATTTTTAAATAAAGTTCATTAAACTCAGTACGTTTAATTAAGTTTTGTTACATATTTACATTATTTTTATTGTTGACCTAACTTTTTATAGCAGCAGATTATTTCTAATATAATTTCCTTCTCTTCGACAAATAACCTAATCCAAAGAAGAAGAAAAAGCTACTTTCTGTATATTTTGATTGTATATCAATGTTTCAGAATGAAGTCGTGAGAAATTATAATTTTAGAAGTCTTAAAAAGAAAACATTGAAGAATCTAATCAAGAAACACATGGTGAAAGGATTTTTGAAAATAGATGATTTCCACGACGAGCAGAAAATAGGAACAGAAGATGGCAACAATCAAACAAGAATCAACATCTATTATGTCCCTGAAAAGGTATTCATTTCAAATTTCCTAACAATTCAAATAACAGTAACAAAAGAAAATCGGCTATTTCATCATAGATTGGATTTCTGATCTATAAAAGAGATAGCGAATATTTGTCAGATTAACAGTTTATTCTTTACACTATGCAGCATAAATGTAGAGTAAGGGAGGAGGTACACTATTCACAGAAATTTTTCCGCACTTTCATGATAAGCTGGCATCTTTAGACTTAACCATCCTGTTCAGAAACGTAAATAGCGGAAAATTAAAATTTGAAGAAAAGTAATAGCAAAATTAGAATAATCTATGAGAAAAAAATTTGCTTAAATATTTAATCTAAAAAAAAACATAACAGGAGCCATTATAATCGACGTGTATATTTTTCTCTGTTCCATAAATATTAATCTATAATCGTGTGAAATTTTTCAAAACAATCCCCTATTTTTCTATTGCAGGTTGTCACAGTAAATTGTGTGCCTATAATAACAGCTGATTATTTTGCGAGAAATGGAATCATTCATTTAGTTGAGAAAGTTCTACCAAAACCTATCAAAACGGTCGCCGACATTATTGCGGGTGATTCTCAGTTCTCGGTCTTAAAAGGAAGTAAGTCTTAAAAGGAATTTGTTTTACGAGTTTGTGTATGTTACTTTGAATGTCTTTAAAAATAATTAAAACATCTGCTGGCATTGAACTAGTGTAAGATACCATGAAGTTATAATAATATCTTCACCAAAAAGTTTAGACGGGAAAGTCTAATTTGGACAAGTTGATTTTACTCCTGCTCAAATATTACTCTTATTTTTGTATAGTAAAAAAATATAAATGATATTTATTATAATTGATATCATAATTATATTTATACGAATGCTATAATTATTACTATTAATATTGTATTTCCATTATTTCAGTGTTGAGTCGCGCCGGGCTTGTACAAACATTAAGAAATCCAAACAAGACATTCACTGTATTTGCCCCATCGGATTCAGTATTTAAACGAGCACCACAATCTAAAGAAGAAAGAAAGAATGACAGATGCACATCAAGTACGTTAAATATCACATTTTGAAACAACTCAAAAACGATTTCTATTAACCGCTTCAACATTGATAGTAACTCCCTTTAACGGTAGATTCCAACCCCCTGTTTTTCAAACTAAATTTAGTGGTGGCAATTTCGAGTTAAAACTGAATGATTACTCTTTAGGAATGTAAAGAATTGTTACAGTAAGAAGACGATCTGGATTACTTGATTTATTCGTATACAACCATCTCAAATAAAATTTACCAGAATAAAAATTCTGTCCTACTTGACTTCTTAATGTTAGTTTTTTCATAACTTTTAGCTTTTACGATAACTTACTACATTATTCAATTTTTCTATCGCGTTGAATGCCATGGAGGTCACCGGTGACCGACACCGAGTTTGTTCGTTGCGCCAAGGGGGTCACCGGCGAAGCCAAGATTGTTAGAAACACATAATTGGAGTAAATTTTTAATTTTTTAATATTACGATCGTTACTAAAATGGTTTGAAGAAATTAATGCAATATCGAACACGCAAAAATAGTTTTATTTATATACACAGAGATGGCAACTTGCTCCGGACAACGAATAAATATTTTCAAGTGGTAGTTCAGTGATTCTTGGTTTAATCAATTCAATTTAGTAGATTTCTTGCCACCACTATTTCTTAGCAATTCTTAGGTTTATATTATTCACCATTTTTATTCAGGTATGTCATGTGAAACTTTTTAAAAAACCTTATTAAAATCTGTCTAATATTTGCAAATTTAGTTTGTATTTATTTACCGTTTGGCCAGACGGGCAAGCCATACGAATTTCGCGTGGCATTTAACGTTTTAATGCTCATGGGAAATCTATTACTTTAACTGTTAAAAAATCATTTTGGCAAAGAAGAAAGAAATAATAATAATTATGACCTAATTTTAGGATCAAATATATGTTCTAATATTAATGGGATTCATCAAACTCTAGTGACAAGTTTGCTTCGAACGGAAATTTCAAATTATTTAATCAAGATAGTGATAATTCAAATATAAATTCCGTGAATGACCAAAATCAACAGAATGTTGGCTTTCACCAGTGAATGTCAAGAATCGCATAGTCGCTTTGGAGAATGTCCGAAATATTTGTTATATCCGATTTGATATTAATTTATTCGTTGATATAATTATATTTATTCGATATTTTAACAATTGTTGATTGTAGATTAGGAGAAACACCAGTGTTTGGAGTACCGGTTAATTGCATACCGAGCAGTGATACTCGACCTTAAAAAATATTGATGTAGAACAATATTTTTTAAGGCAGTGACACTTAACTAGACCTAGTATATATTTTGCACATTTACCAAAGGGACTATGTGATTGTCAACATTCACCGGTGGAAGTCAACAATCACCCATTTCTGTCATTCACAGTCACATGTCCATATGAACTGCGAATACATGATGAACAATAAAGAAAAGTTCTGATAATGAAATAATTTTGATGAAAGTTTTTACTTTAGTAGAACAATAAGTTCTTTAAACCTAATATCTTAATAGGGCAAACATTCGTTTTACTTGTCAACTTTTTCCGATGATTTTTTTCCCAAGAGATAGTGAAACGAAACTTTATAGATAAGCATGAATTTTTCTACTACTTTAAATATAAAAATGAAATCTTACAAAAACTCCACATAATGTTTGCAGCTAATTATCCTAATAATGTGATTTAGTCATTAAACTTATTCTAAACATTGCCGTGAATCTCTCCATTTGGTTTATTCAACATTTTTAGAAGCTAGTATTTAATAATTTAGAAATGAAATTAATCCTAAATTGAAATACTTGGAAAAGTGTAATCACACAAATTTTAAAATGAAACAATGGACAATGCACGAAGTAATGCGTGCGAATATTTTTTAAAGGACTCATGAAACACCATATCATTGATCACGTGATTTGCTCTCAAGCTATCCCTCAGTTTGCGAAGAGCTCAAATTTGATTGGAGAACTCCTGAGCTTATCCAGAAGCGAAGATAATAAACTGTACGTTGATGACATCCAAATTGTGGTCAAAGATTTAATAGCCACAAATGGAGTAGTGCATGTCATTGATGGCCTGCTTTCAACAAAACAAGGTATATTTAAACATCTATACATTTTTGACATAAAAAAGAATAAAATCATAAGTTAAAATGCACAAAATGATGGAAAGTAAGCTGTTGTGTTTCTCAGGGGATAGAACGTACGTCTTCGAGCGAGAGTTGGTCAAGACGGATTTCGCACCTGACTAGCACCGACCACAGCGCGGATGTAAACTATCCTTAACCCCTTCAGGACAGGTGATTCAGGAAAGCATTCTTACAAAGTCAGAATAAAGATGGGGGGAAATTAAATGCGGTAGCTTAGTCAGATGTGGTCAAACAGACAAAGTTTGAGTTCACTTCATTAAATGTTAGTTTAATCACAAATTTTAGTTCCACGTCCAACTATACAATTTTCATTCTGAATTTAGCGATAAATTAAATAAATTACACTATTATAAACCAGCACATAAATAAACTGCCGAAGAATTGGTTGGTTATCAGTTTCATCTTTTTCCCTCGATTGATAACTTTTCATGCAGGCACAGATATGTGACAATCAGCGCGAAAGAGTTACTGGTAGACGGATTACTGCCAGTAAGGGGTTAGAATCCCCTTACCGGCGTGCTAACCACAGAAAGTTACCGTGATTTTCCTGAAAAGCAAATGTGTGTTAGTTCCATAAAAAATACACTCTACGAAGGCTAATTTGCTTCAATGGTTTATTTTATTTTACACGACACAATTATGGGGTTACGAGCACAGTAGACCGTAACCCTCTATGGGCTGTCATGCCACTGAGTTTTAGTTTTAGGAGAACTTTTTGATGGTACAAACCCATATTTGCGTTACATGGAGAGGAAAACCTTCCACGTTTAGCCTGAAAGCAAGGGAACTGTAACCCATGAGCCGCCTACCACTAAGGATATTTTACGTCAGACCTGTAGTCGGTGCAAGCCGAATGCAGGTTTCATATCAATCAGTCATTGCTGTGTTTCGACCCCAGTTCACCTCATTGGAAGGCGAACACTCTATCCCCTGAGCCATCACGGCTCTCGCATTTTCCGTACGGTTAGCACATTTGAACACTCTCGAACCATTATGATTGAAACCTAGTACATGAAAATTCGATCGTTAAATCAAACGTTTTTCAGGGTGTTTCGTTTACTTATTTTTTTGCGCACTCTGCACAATAGTTTTCTCATGTCACCTCTCAATAGATTTAAACTAGCTTTTAATATTATTATTCCAAATCAGAAATAATACAGGGTGTCTACTGGTCACGAAAATATTAGTAAAACTTTTTTTATTTGTCTGCCAGCTTATAAAGGACATTCAGCAATACCCCTAGTCAAATTTGGCTTTTCAACGGTCAACATATAAGGTAGACAAATAGTCATGTTTCAAAGGTTTTGCTCTCTTTTAGTATATAGGACATAGACTTAGAGGTTGGGCAGATCTGAGGAGCAAGGCACATCGACCAGAGGTCTACCGTTCTCAAACCCTAGATCATGATTAGCGGAATGACTTTATAGCTGAAAAAAAGTTCAGCTAACACCTGACAGGAATATCTTGTAGTTCCCAGGCCTTAACACAATGTTGTCCCAGATGCTCAAATCTTGGAGCAGAATAGACCTCTCACTCACAAAGAATATGTTGAAGTTTCCTCCTCAATATGACAACCACAACAAAGAGGATTCGGTGTAATACCCATAATGCGGAGATGTCTTCTGAGGGTGCAGTGACTAGTGAGAAGACCAAAGATCTTCCTCCAGCTATTCCTGGTAAGCTTAAGAAGTTTTTTTGACGTCACCCTATACATCAAAATCTTATAAAGTTTATAAAAACCGTTGAATTATATTCATTAATTTAATTAATTTTCAAAAAGTGCAACTCTTTAACCTTGTTACTCAATATAGACATTTTTGGCTCTTGTGCCAATAAACCTCAACCAATCATTCATTTCCTCCAATATTACTAAGAGAACTACTAAGAGAAATTTTCTTACGGATTAATTTTTTTTCTGCTACTCAGACTATTAATATTTCATTATTTTACTAGGTGGTTATAATTAATATTTTCCTATTTAGATTCCCATCGGGTCTATTCTGGTTGACGAAAGTCAATTGAACTTAGTATACACGTTATACAAATCATGGGGGGAAAAGAAATCTACAATAAATCAGATAAAAAAAAGTTGTACGTAAGAAAAAAAAAAAAAAAAAAAAAAAAAAAAAAAAAAAAAAAAAAAAAAAAAAAAAAAAA
>NC_092211.1:86469492-86506790 GCF_043381705.1 Parasteatoda tepidariorum
TAATAGTCGATGTTGATGGTTGTTCCTTTTTCAAGATAGTCAATGAATATTAAACCATGAGCATTCCAAAATACTGATGCCATAACTTTGCCTGCTGACTTTTGCATCCTTCCAAGCTTTGGAATTGGTTCTTCTCGTGCAGTTCACTCGCTGACGGTCGATTGGACTCCGGTGTGAAATTATGGAGCCATGTTTCACCCATTGTCATATATCGACACATAAATTCAGATTTATTACGATTAAACAGCTTCAAACACAGCTCAGAATCATCAATTCGTTGTTGTTTTTGGTCAATTGTGAGCTCGTGCGGCACCCACTTTGCCTAGAGCTTTCTCATACCCAAATATTCATTCACGATATGTCTAACACTTTCCTTTGATATCTTTAGAGTCTCAGATATTTTGATCAACTTCACTATACAGTAATCTAAAATCATTTTGTGGACTTTTTTAAAATTTTCGTCGCTAACAGCCTCTTTGGGGCGTCCACAGTGCGCATCTTCGTCGGTGTTCATTTCGCCTCGTTTAAACTTAGCAAACCACATCGCAATGGTTGATTTTCCTGGTACAGAGTTCGAATAATGTTTCTCAAGAAAAGCCTTGGCTTCAAGAGTATTTTTTTTCGCCAGAAAGCAATGCTTATAAACACGCGAAATTCCTTTTTATCCATTGTTTTTAAACTAACAAAAGTTGCTTCACTAAAAATACTATATCTTACAAACTGTTAGTCCGACAGCTGTCAAATTTATACTCGTGTCTTTCGAAGGTTAGAACTGACTAAAAATCATATGTTTTTAATAATAGTAGCCCCATCTATGTGTCAGCCTACGAACTTTTCAGCCCAACTGTTATGTTACCGTTAATGACCAAAATCAACAGAATGTTGACTTTCACCAATGAATGTCAACAATCGCATAGTCGCTTTGAATGTCCGAAATATTTGTTATATCCGATTTGATATTAATTTATTCGTTGATATAATTATATTTATTCGATATTTTAACAACTGTTGAGATTGTAGATTAGGAGAAACATCAGTGTTCGGAGTACCGGTTAAATGCATACCGAGCAGTGGTACTTGACCTTAAAAAATATTGATGTAGAGCATACCGGGCAGTGGCACTTAACTGGACCTAGTGTATATTTTACCAAAGCGGCTATGTGATTGTCAACATTCATCGGTGGAAGTCAACAACCACCCATTTCTGTTATTCACAGTCACATGTCCATATGAACTGCGAATACATGATGTACAATAAAGAAAAGTTCTGATAATGAAATAATTTTGATAAAAGTTTTTACTTTAGAAAAACAGTAAGTTCTTTAAACCTAATATCTTACTAGGGCAAACATTCGTCATACTTGTCAACTTTTTCCGATGACTTTTGATTGACAAGTGATAATGAAACGAAACTTAATAGATGAGCAGGATTTTTTCTACTACTTAAAATATAAAAATAAAATCGTACAAAAAATCAATGTAAAGATTGCAGCTAATTATCCTAATGATGTGATTTAGTCATTAAACTTTTTTTTAAGGATTATCGTAAATCTCTCCATTTTAATAATTATTTTTGTGTACGATTTCTTGAAAGAAATCACACTTTTTCATTTGCTTGGTTTATTTAGCATTTTTAGAAGCTGGTATTTAGTAATTTTGAAATAAAAATTATCCTAAATTGAAATACTTAGAAAACTGTAATCACACAAATTTTCAAATGAAACCATTGACACTGCACGAAGTAATGCATGCTAATGTTTTTCAAGGACTCATGAAACACCATATCATTGATCACGTGATTTGCTCTCAAGCTATCCCTCAGTTTGCGAAGAGCTCAAATTTGATTGGAGAACTCCTGAGTTTATCCAGAAGCGAAGATAATAAACTGTACGTTGATGATGTCCAAATTGTAGTCAAAGATTTAATAGCAACAAATGGAGTAGTACATGTCATTGATGGCCTGCTTTCTACAAAACAAGGTATATTTAAACATCTATACACATGTACATGTACATTAAACATGTACATTTAACAAATAAAAGAATAAAACCACAAGTTAAGATGCATAAAGTGATGGAAAGTAATCCGCGTTGTGTTTCAGGGGATAGAGCGTTCCTCTTCCAAAGATGTGACCCAAACGCGAATACCAGCGAAAGCTGGGTAAGATGGATTTTGCACCGACCACAGTGCGGAAGTAAAAGGTTAAGGATAGTTATCCTTAACCTTTTCTGGACGGGTGATTCAGAAAAGCATTCGTACAAAATCAGAATCAGGAAGGGGAAAAAATAAAAAGCGGTAGCTTAGATGTGGTCGGTGCTAATTTGACAGAAATAGTTTGAGTTCACTTTAATCAATGTTAGTCTAATCACAAAACTCAGTTCAAAGTCCAACTATATAATTTTCATTCTGAATTAAGCGATGAATTAAACAAATCACACTATTATAACCCCCCACATAAGTAAACCGATGAATAATTAGTTGGTTACTGATTTTATCTTTTTACTTCGATTCATAACTTTTCATGCTGGCACAGATGTGCAACAATCAGCGCGAAAGGGTTACCGGCAGTAAGATCAGGGGTTAGAATCCCCATGCCGGCGTGCTAACCACAGAAAGTTTCCGTGGTTTTCCCGAAATGCAAATGTGTGTTAGTTCCATCAAAAAAAAAAAAAACACTTTACGAAGGTTAATTTGTTCCAATGGTTTATTTTATTTTATAACTGTCGTTGAACAGCTGACCCAATTTCAGGGTTACGACTACTAATGTTCAACGCCATAGCCTTGTAATTTTGAACCCACTCCAGAAGACAAAGGAAGTCCTGGATTAAGTATTGAGTGAAATCTGCCTTCGTGAAGGACTTTTTGATGGTACAAACCCACATTTGCGTTACATGGAGAGGAAAACCACCAAAACCTCCTACGGTTAGCCTGAAAGAAAGGGAACTCTAACCCATGAGCCGTCTACCACGAAGAATATTCTACATCAGACCTGTGGTCGGAACCATTGAACTAGTACGTGCGAAAATTCGATCGTTAGATCAAAGATTTTTCAGGGTGATTCGTTTATTTATTAATTTTGCGCACTCTGAACAATAGTTTTTTCGTGTCACTCTCAGGAGATTTAAACTAGCTTTTAATATTATTATTCCAAATCAGAAATAATACAGGGTGTCTACTGGTTGCGGAAATATTAGTAAAACTTTTTTTTATTTGTCTGCAAATCCCCTAGTTAAATTTGACTTTTAAGCTGTCAACATATAAGGTAGACAAATGGTCATGTGGCAGAGGTTTTGCTCTCTTTTAGTATATAGACTTAGAGGTTGGGCAGCTCTGATGTGCAAGGCACATCGACCAGAGGTCTGTTGTACCCAAATCCTAGATCATGATTAGCGGAATAACTTCATAGCTAAAACAAAGTTCAGTAAACACCTGACCGGAATATCCTGTAGCTCCCAGGCCTCAACATAATTTTTTCCCAGATGCTCAAATTTTTGAGCAGAATAGACCTCACACTCACAAAGAATATGTCGTGAAGTTTCCTCCTCAATATGACAACTACAAAAAAAGAGGATTGGGTGTTATACTCATAATGAAGAGGTGTCTCCTGAGGGTGCAGTGACCAGGTGAGAAGACCAATGATCTTCCTCAAAGCTATTCCTGTTAAGCTAAAGAAGCTCTTTTTGATCTCCACCGAAGCAGTCACGATTTAACTCCTTAGCTTGTGCCTTTGACCGTCCAAGTTGCGTCATTGTTCATGGGAATTTTTTCCATAGAATTTGAAAATAGATGCTCTGAAGGATGTCGAGGAAATTCCTAAAGCTGGTTCAAGTTCACAGAAAATCGCACTGGAGCCGGTCCGTGTAATTTCATCAGTCAGCTCATTGCTAGAAATATGCATACCAGGAATACTCATATATTATAAATTCAATTCTTTGTAAAACAGGGCAACTTAGAAAAGTGGATAAGTTTAAAAGGGTGGTCAACTTAACAGGTAACGCTGTACTATCAACGCTAAAATATAACTTCGGTAAACTGATAAAAATATAGATTCTTTTTAATAAAATAAGTTTTTTGCACTATGTTGTTTTATCGTACAAAAATTATTCTGAAATTAATTTTTATTATTCTAAAATTAATTCATTTATTGTTTTGGATTATAATAATATGCATATAATACTTTTCAAATGGTTACTTTTATAAAATTTGTATTAAATTGAAATCCGTTCTATCAACTTCAAATTGAACTTTGTATACTAATTATTTTATTAAAAAAATATCTACTTATGATACTGAAAATTATTTAATTACATTAAATTTTGAGTTAAACAGCCCCAATCGAATCAGACATTTGTATAATAGTAAATGAGGTGCTTTTTATTTCTTGTGTTTTTCCGTGATTCCTCTATGACTATATTTCTTTCAGCTAGCACTGTTTCTCAAGTGATGGAAAAATATGGGCTAGGAGAATTCTTATCCTTAATCAAGATGGCAAATCTCGGATATTATTTTGACGCTTTGGAGAATGTAACTTATTTCGTACCCTCCGATGATTCCATAAAAGTAAGACATGCCAATATCTCGAATCAGTAATTCTGCCTGACCTCAATAACAGGTGTCAAAAATAGAACATTTTTACGAATTAGCAATTTAGTCGAAATATCACACTAGAGAAAAAAATTCTTGTTGCATTTATACAAATAATTCATCTTAACTTATTCGGGTGTGGGGATTTCTAGCCTTTATTTCTTGAGGGACTTTATTTCTTTATTCTTCGGGCTTAGGATTTCTTTAGGGGTTTAAGAGTTTTATTCTTAAAGCTACAGATTTTTTTAAATGGCTTTTTTAGTATATTTATTTCTGAAATGAACAAATTAAAAAACTTTATGTGTAATAGGAATCGCGTAAGTGTTGTGACCAGCTTCTAGAGGAGTTATGGCATATTATCATGTTTGAAATTGCAGAGGAACCGATGCCCGGAAATGCCATTGTACAAGGATTTTGGCGCTTCCCTATTATAAACTCTCACTGGCTGAAAACGATCTGTCTTTTTGGATTGGTAGCTTTGATAATTGTCTGCGCACTTAACATATCGTGTATTGTTGCTGCAAGTCTCTTTAGGTATTCAAAACTTTTGCAGTGCGCTGTCATGCCCACCACGGAAAAGTTCAATCCTGAGTTGACGATGACAGTAAGTCTGCCTGAAATTTTGTCCTTTTGCTCAGATGTAGTTATCACATTAAAAAACTACAATTAAGTTTTCAACGAGGCTGTTTGTACCCCGGAAAAGAGAATTAACCGGTAGTGAAACTATTTCATTTTCAAACTAAGGGCACAGGCTGTTGTATTTTTAATAAGTCTTATAAATTTTAACAAGTCTTGGTAGCCAAGGATTTATATTGCTTCCGAAAACAATTTAACTATAAAATGCTTTAACGACCAACGATTTTCTTTTGCTTTCCGGGGCACTAATAGCCCTGGTTTGCAGTGGACATAGGTGATCTGTGTCTGCCCTTATTTCTTTTCTTCATTTGAATAAACTTGATCAGTCAAAACCAGAGGACACTAAGGCATTTTCAAGAAGAACTCAATATATATATCAAGATCAAATCCACGAAATAGAAATTTCACGTTCATGATCTTTATGACAAGGGTAGTATCCAGTTATATTTTCTCTGATGGAAGAAGGGTTGCAGGATCAAATTTAATTTCCTCGGGAGTTTCAGTAATGCCTGAAAAAATGGAGTGGTTTCAGGCTGAGCGAATGCACTTATCATCTGAGTTGGATTGGAGTCAAAAGTGAATTGAATGAGTTTTTTCTTATTTCGTTTTTATACTTATTCTTATTGTTTCGATTTCTTTACCGTAGCATTATCATTGTTCAATTAGAATATTATTTACATAAGATTGTCGCAGAATGTTTGTAACAATTAACCAAGTTTTTAACTCCTTTCTCCATGATTTCTCCCCACCACCGCCATTAAACGAAAAATATCTGATTTATGATAGGTCAGTAATAGTTCTATCAAAGTTAAGCCTCGAAGTCATACTATCGTCCTGGACCGTAAATTAAAAGTCATTAAATTTACAATTGAAACTGGAAATATACATTTTTTTGAATAAATCAAGCGGAAATCAGTAGTTCGATCGAATTTTGTTTTAGTTGCGTAAAAAGTTTCTAAGTATCGGAGGTCGAGGCTACAAATTATTCAGATTCATTTGTTTGATTCTGATCGATTTATCCTTAGAAAAAGAATTCTAGACTAAATCAGGGCTTTCTTTCTCAATTTCTGCAATTCTATATCCTTAAGTTATTTCATCGTGGTGAGATTGAATAGTAAGCATAACGATCTTTAACAGTATTATAGTCATTTTATTATATATTATAAAGTACATAAGCAGCATTCAGATAGGAAACACTTGCAGAGATGCTGACTTGCCATCTTTATGAAAAAATGTTTTCAATGATTGCAAAATTTATGTTTTTACACATGATTCTTGGTTTAGTAAATTTAATTGGTAGCACTTTTAGCCCCCATTACTTCTTAATAACACTAAAGTTCATAAAAAAAACTCACATTATTGCTGTTACTTCGTGGTGAGCCTCTTAAAATGCTGTCAAAATAATCATAATCTGCAAATCTTAGTTTGTAGTTCTTAACCATTATTTAAAATACTTTGTGGAAATCGAGGTAGTTGACATGCCTACACTTGTGGATTACCAAATATATTAACAACAAAGTCAATAGCAATAATTTAGAATGAACAATTAATTATCTTTGAAAAAAAATGCTATCATAAGTTTTTAAAGGTTTTTTTCATGCAGAAAAAAATAAACAAATGCCACAGCTTTAATTCAAAACAAAGCTTTAAGCTAAAATTTTAAACTCTACAGTAGTGACGTAGTGTGGGTATCACGATCATTATTGGTTGTTAAAATGTGGCATTTGTTTACATTAGCAACTGTTCTTCTCATTCTATTTTGAATAAACCTAGTACGTCAAGTATCAATTCTCTCGAAGTGACGTAATCTTTATTCTTTCACAAAGATTTCAATTCTTTCACTTTATATTTCTTATTTAACACAAAGACAGACACGAAGCCATGTATAATATAAACAAACTAATTATGCATACACAAAGCAAAAATATATCACGGATATAATAAATACATAAACAAATAATAAATCTAAGCTAAATAAAAGAGGTCGACAAGAAAGAATTATACTTAAACAAATTCTAGGTCCGACACGGTACTTTATTTAATTAACTTCACGTTAATTAACATTCTAACTTATGTGGTGAAACTTAGAAACTGGGGTGATTTTTTCTGTAAACAATTCATAACATGTTAATTATCGTTTTATCAAGTTAATTATCGTTTTTTTTTAATCTTTATAAGTCAATTTACAAAAGAACATAGAAATATTTTGAATTAATATTATCTAAAAGCATTTAAAGCGAGCGCAGGAAAAAGAAAAAACATTGAGTCTGGAAAACAACTCTAACAAGTTCCAAAACTATCGCCTCCTTTTTTTAAAAAATTTGATCTTGCTGTGCTGATTTTTATTCATGCTTTTTCTAGCCTGATTTTTTTTTTATGACTCTTACAACTCTCTATGAGTGATTATGGTGTTGAAGTTAAATTGGTTGAAACGTTTGCGAACATGAATAACCTAAAATAACTCTCATTTTCCCCTAAGAGTAAAAGGCATATAATATTATTATAAGAAAATCGCTATTTCATTAGATAACCGAGCCTTTGAAAAATAGTTTTAAGAACTTTAATAGCTTTAAAAAATACTGGTTTGTCCAGAGTTAGTTCGCAGTTTTAAGTAAGGGCATTTGACTATTTCTCTTTTTTGTATTTCAGAAAATAACTCCTAGTCATTTAGAGTCATTTATGTATGATGCAGAAGCATTGAGAGAAGTGTTGCTATATCACATAGGAGTCGGGCAACCTGAAATCAACGCACAAGAGCAAGAGTTACGATCAAGGCTAGAAAATACCTCTCTTCGTATTCAAGTACATGCTTCGGTAAATAGTTTCCAACATTTGAAATTTTGGTTTAATTTATTTCTCGTTTATAATTCATATTTCGTGTCGTACCATTAAAATGAATTTATTTACAGGGTTATTCGATATTAGCGGTTACATATAAATAATTCATTTTAATACAGTTACGCATCTACACGGTAATTCTGTATAGCGGTTACAAAACTAAAAGGGAAGTGATGCACATCATAATGATTTAAAATTGCTTAGCTATATCTGGCCTGAAACGCCATCTTCAGTTTCTCTATTATAATCTGGCTGTTCGGGCGTATTTGAATCGGTACTTTTATTTATTTTAATTATCTTAATTTTGTTTTTTGATTTGGATTTCAAAATGGCAAACTTTACTATGTAGTCATCAAATCAATAAAACAGTTAAAATTAGGCAGCTTTCAATAATAATTAACATAAAATTAATGTACAATCAGGCTAATTCAAATAGATAAAATTATCGGTCCTAATGTGCACGTCCATAATAGGGAAGCTCTCCAAGTAACATAAAATAACGTTTCTGGTTATGGATTACTACGCAATTCTCAATCCCTGTGAGACAGCCTAACATAGTTTGCAACAACTACCTTGAATTCTCAGTACAAAAAAAAATGAAACGAGTAGTTTTTTTGTGATAAGATTGGGATTGACAGCAGTTAATATTAAAATNTAAAATAACGTTTCTGGTTATGGATTGGTTTGCAACAACTACCTTGAATTCTCAGTACAAAAAAAAATGAAACGAGTAGTTTTTTTGTGATAAGATTGGGATTGACAGCAGTTAATATTAAAATCACAAATAGTATGTTTAAAAATATTTAAATGTGTAATGTGTTGCATTATCATCATGTAATGTAAGGTGTTCATCATGTAATGTAATGGATGTAAGGTGTTGCATTATCATCAATACGATTTTAGAAATGAAGAATTCCAGCGTTCTTCCAATGTACAATACTCAGCTGAAAGTCTTAGGTCCTCTACCAATGTTTTTGAAAAATAAGCATCATATATTAGCCTTAATTTCTAGGAGACTTTTCACATAATTAAAAGCAAACATTCAGTAGTAAATTATTTCATTGATGTTCCATGACTGTCCAAAATTTGATAAATACTTTTTTTTAAATTATTTTTGTCGGCTTTTTTTTTTTAATCGTTTTTAATCTTTTAATTGCCTATTTTTCTCATAAGTTGTAAAAGCAACATCTAATTTGAAGGCATAATAGATTTTGTTTATTTTCCGTACATATCCTCCAACATTTAAATTTATCGTGAGACACTTTCTACTGTGGTAGAAGAGAAATTTTTAAAATAAATAAGATTTCTCAATAAAACGTATAACAAATCTCAACAAGATTTTTAACTTAATTTTAATTAAGCAATCTGATTTGATTATATACAGGTGTTGGACAAAAATATGGGAACAGTTCTATACTAATTCTATATAAACAGTGTTTCGTTTAGCGACAAATGTTTTGGAAGAATTTACGTGTCAAAATGGTTCGTACTAATAATGCTAAAAACTTTTAGCTGTTAGGTCATTTGCACTCATGCTTTTCAAAGCTTTAATACCTACCATTTTGAAATTCAATTTATTGGAATTGCATACATTTGAAGGTTAATGTGCTCAATTTAAATTTATAAACCTTTGTCAAATAGAAGGACAGAGAGAAATATGCAGAGGACAGCATGAAGTTACATCCAGAATAACAGCGGGATTCGAACCCGCTACCTTCACGTTTTGCACAGCATTTCATGGGCGATACCGCTCGGCCAAGGGGGGGGGGGCACGGAATTCCTTTTGCAGGCTTGCAATATTTCGTTTAGGTTGATTTTTTAAAATTATATTGGTACTGAAAAAAGAACAAAGCTTTTAAGTTACGGTAATTTTGGTCGATTCGAATTTTGCATGGGGAAAAAAGGAAGGTATTTCTAAAAGCTTCTAGCTTGATCATGAATTGACCATGATCTTTAAAATTGTGGTAGCAGTTTTACCATGAAAAATCTGCCAAAACCAAAAAGAAATATTGTTTGCATCGAGTTATTAAAGAAGAGTTTTCATATTTTTGTTCATCCCCTGTATCTCATTGAATTGTTCGAATATATCAGTAAAGAAAATATTTTTAATTCAAATTTATTAAAATATTACACGTTTTACCTTTAGAAAAAAATGTTTTTCGTAGTAGTTGGAGCGTATGTGCTTCCATGTATACAGTGAGACATCCAAGAAAAACCACCTCCTTTTACGACTGCTTTTGAAAGTGACGGAATTTTTTCCATAAACTTAGTGTTGAAGAAAACCTTTAGGAGAGACCATTAAAACCTCTCACAGCGACCGGGTAAACCTCTGCACCAAATGCGGAAAAGGTCGAATAAAGAAATAAGAAAAAAATATCAAAACAAAAATTTTATAAAATAAATAAGTAAATTAAAATGTACTCAAAATATTTGTCTGAGGCTCTTATTTAGAGAGCTCTTTTTGACGATATAACCTCATGTTGCAGTCAGAGTGTACTAAAGTCGGAGACGATGTTATCAGTGATTTTCTACTAGAGTAGGAAGATAAATAAGAAAAAAAAAGTTGTTTTAGAAAGAAAAAAAAACCTCTTCTCATCTTTTAAAGTTAACTAATTCTTATGATATAGAATTAAATGCATAAACAAAAAACATATTTGTTTATTTATTTAAAATAGCTTTATCACTCATAATTGATAATTTAGACATAATTATATCAGTTGGAATCATTTTTACAGACGCTGAAATTTATTCGTTGATACGTTTTTTCATGTCGCCGACATAAGTGGGATTTCTTCACCAAGAAAAATGGACACTGACTAAAATTAAAATTAACAGTTCAATGGAGGTAACCTCTAAGAACGACCCATCTCTATCAATGACCATTTTACTGTGGAATGGAGAGTGGTCGCTCACTATTAATAAGAAAAAAACAAAACAAATTGTTATTTTTCAATGATGCTTTTTCTTTTTAAAAAATTGAAGAAAATATTAGGTTATTCGTTAGTGTACTATTATCGTAATTAGTATTGTTTTTCTTTTTTGTAGTACCCACACTCTGCTCCTCAAGTTCTAGTTCAATGTGCTGAAATTTTAAGTACAGGCAACAAGATCTGCGGCGGAACGCTTCATGTAATTAACAAGGTAACTTATACAAAATATAACTACTGCATTTTTTGCAAAATATTTTATAGAGTGAGAGACTATTAAAGACTAAAGCTTTCCGAACTCTTAGTCATTACTTCGGCATTTTAAAAGCCTCACCATATGATCTGATATAGTGGTTTTTCGTATAAACTTTTGAATCATTAACGAGTTGTGTGAAAAAAAAACAACTTTAAACCAAATTAACATAACAAAGAATCAGACTTAACTCACTAGAAGAAATTTTCCTCAAAAATTAAAAATTTAACGGCCCTGCATACTTGGCAGAGCAAACCGTTAAACATTATTATTGTTGCGACAATCTGTTTACATAATTTTCTAATGGTTTTGCCACATTTCTCCATTTTTTTGTCGCAATATTTGACGAATTCTTGAAATTAAAAAAAAAAAAACTGTTGAATTATTTTTTTGTGTACTTGAAAGTCGAGAAGAAGAATACGCGATTAAGCCCAATCATGTGATTCAAATTATATGGTAGAGCTTATTCACATGTTTGTACTACTTGACTAGTTAACGTTATAGCAATCATGGGTGCAACTCCTCAGTTTTGAGAAAAGATCAGAGAACTGATTTTCTATCCTCCAAAAATATTCATTTCCAATTTATTTTTCAAATTATTAAGTTTTCATTTAAATATTTACTTTTCCTTTCTCTGTGGAAAAAAAATTAAACAATTATTTTATGAAAAAATAAATAAAAAGGTAATTACTTTTTGTGAAAACATCGTTGTTTTTCATAATGATTGTAAAATGAACAAGTAATGTTGTCACACCACAATGAATTTTTACATCTTCTTGGGCTACAATGGTGGTTTACAATGAAAGAATGGGACTAATTAAATTTCAACATCTACAAGTTTTAACAAAATTATTATTGTTGAATCTGAATTTGCTTGAGTTTGTATTCCCCCACCCCAATATTTTGTAATAATGGACAAAGTTAATTTAGGTTTATTTTTTAAAATATTAAATTTAAAGATCTAGGAAAAAACTTTAATAATGATGAAGTGAAAAAAGAAGTAGAAATATGAATGGCTCCAAGAAAAAGTTAGTGGCGTAATTCAGCAATTGGTTCAAAAAGATATACATGATCAGCTATTATTTTAATTTATTTATTTATTGAAGAAAAAAATAATCAATTACTGGTATAGTATGTGGGCCATTTTCATGGAAACTGAGCTATAAATCTCCGAAAATATCTTCTAAATAGCATTAGACAGTGTTAATTGATCAAAAAATAAGTTCAGTCTTAAAATTTTTCTTGAGTAGTTCCGCATATAGCAGCAATTAAATTTTGTTTATTATCAAGCTGGATCAATTTTCTGATCATATTTAATTGGATAAATGTAAGCGACGTCACGTGTGTTTGTCGAATTTGATTGGTTTCTGAATCGTGGTAAAAACCGATGCCACGATTTACCCATGATTACGTCACTTGCTGGTAATCAATTAAAATGTAACATTTTTGCTAAATTAGAGACAACCATTATTCAATATTTTTACTTTTACTCTCACTGGAAGCTTTGCTCTTTTCATATGCTTTTCAGATGGAACAGAGGTAAATTTTTAAGTGCGGTATAATCTCGATATAACAAATATTTCTGGTATAATCTCGATATAACGAATATACGTTCTCGATATAACGTTATGAGAAGTATGCTATTACAACGCGTCACTGTCAAAATACTAATATTAAATATAAACAAATATGTTTAAAATGAGCCACACATTTCTTTTTTAATATTTATGAACAGTGGTTGGAAAAACTGCATTATTTTTGTAGTTTATTATAGCTGCAACTACTTTTGTTACAAATGTAGTTAACTACAACTACTTTTTTTTAAATGTAATGACTACAAGCTACTTTGGAATTGTCGTAATTAATTCACTACTTTAAGGAGAAAAACTTTGCTAGGGAATTAACTTAATTTACACCTTTGTTCAAAATGGGTTTGAATGAATACATTACATTAAATATAGGGAAATAATGAAGAAATATTTATTCATGATTACATGAGCCAGTTTGTTATTACAAAACATTTCTGTTCGAATTTGTTCATATAATCTTCATTTAAGCCTTTTTCGACCGCAAATATTTAATTTAAGAAATATGAAATAATCAAATACTTTCAATTTTGTTAAGTGTTTAATGCTATTTTATTTCCTCTAAGAACGAAAATACGTTCCCTTCCGTTTAAATAACGTGTGCATGAGCAAGCAAGTGTAAATGTACGTTTATAAACCCATACGTTCTTTATAAACTTGCATATTTAGATAAAAAAAATAAGCTAAACTAAAAATACCGCTTAAAAAAATTCTGTAGCTTTTCAAATGAAACTAAATTTAGATTTGAAATCCTTGCACCCGAATTAAGTAAAATCGAGTACTTGCATAACAGTAACAAAAACTTCTGTTCCCCAGTGTTTTAGTTACCTAATTTAGTAACCTTCTAAGCGTGATACAAGATATGTTCCTACTTCTTTCTTCAGGTTCTCCTTCCACCGAAACTCAGCCTGATGCAACTACTTGAAAACATCGAAGGTTTTTCTACTTTAGTTCTTTTATTGAGGGTGACAGGACTGGAGAATCGCCTGAAAGATCCAAATGCGAGGCAGACGATTTTAGCACCCACCGATGACGCTTTCCACCTGATGGGACAATCTTTTCTCTTCCGTCTTCTGGATGATTTGAATTTTGCCTCTGATTTAGTCAAAATGCACATTCTGTCAGGTACTATGTTCTCTTACTTGGACATTACAAGTGTTGACACAATTTAGATTTGTTCAATAGACTAGATATTCAACCATCTATGCGATGGTCGAATATCTAGTCTGAGTCAGGTACTATGTTCTCTTACTTGGACAGTACAAGTGTTGACACAATTTAGATTTGTTCAATCGACTAGATATTCAACCATCTATGCGATGGTCGAATATCTAGTCTGAATCAGATACGATGCTCTCTTACTTGGACATTACAAGTGTTGACACAATTTAGATTTGTTCAATAGACTAGATATTCAACCATCTATATCAATTTTCAAATAAATTCTATTGAAATTATGGATTCATTTATAAAGTTTTTAAATTATTTGTTAAAAATGAAGTTTAACTGTATTCAAGAGAGAAAAAACGCAGCATAAAATGACAATCAGGCAAATAACTATAGAAAAGAACAAATTTTGTGTTGTATTTATACAAGTACTTGATCTTGCCTAATTCGGGAGTGGGGATTTCAAATCTAAAATTAGTTTGTTTCGGAAATGCACAAAGCGCAAAATAAAAAACGGACCACCCTGAATATATTTTGATGTGATCTTCCCGTTCTAGGACTTAATTTGAATGGCTCGAGGGAGTACTTCAAATATGCTAATTAATATGGGCAAACGATATTTTAAGTTAGGAAATCAGACCCAAAAACGCACTTAATCCAATTAAACATACTCTTTCTTCGCCAAACCTTTTTAATACCCTAAACATAGGGGTAGCCACAATCTAGAAATTATGGGTCCAATAGTTTGGTCAGAAGAGCGCGTTTAAGTTTTGACCCCTTAAAGATAATTTTACTTTTTGCATATTTCGCTATATCTCGAGAACTTTTTAAGTAAATTAAAAAATTTTGAACACAATTATAAAATTCGCTTATCCAAAGATAATAAAACTCAAAAAATAACTTTTATAAATATTTATTATTTAAGAATGGTCGAAAAAAATTTTGAATACGAAGGTATACATCTTTTTGGATCATTTTGAAGTAAAAAAAAGCATCATTACAAAATACTAAACTTGAGCAAAATTGATAGAATAGTGCCTGAGAAATTAAATTTTAATTATCTGACCTTTTTGAAATTTAATTTCCCAGGAAATTTTCAACCGATTTTGCTCGAATTTTGTATTTTGTCTTTAAAATTGCATTTAAAATGACGTAAAATATTGTATACCTTACAATTCAAAATTTTTTCAACTATTATTAAATAAAATTATAAAAGATATTCAGTAAAAGTTATTTTTTCTATGGCACTTTGTTTGAATAAACGAATTTTATAATTGTGTGCAAATTTTTTTAATTCGCATAAAAAAATCTAGAGATATAGTGAAATACGCAAAAAAGTAAAGTTAACATTATGGGATTAAAACATTGAAACGCTTTCATATTCATGGTAAATCCTTCACAAATGAGGCGGACTTGCGCTACGCACTTACGGACTTCCTTGCGTCAAAAACTTAGCAGTTTTACTGCAAGGAAATCGAGCAGCTGGGGGAACATTGACAGAAGATGCTGAATGCCGATGGAGATTAAGTCGTGAACGAACAATAGGTTATACCTTCTACAAGTCAGCCGTTAAAAACGGCGAGAACTTAATTGGTTACCTAGCAGAAAAGTTGTACAGCATATCTCATAAATACACTCATACATATTAGGGGTGATTCAGCACTGCGGTTACCAACTTGAAAGAGAGGTAGAGTGGATCTTATTGCATGACAACTCATGTTGGAAACTTCATCATAATGTTGCTAGAGGCACTTCCGTGGACTGACTGTTCATGCATATTTGGAACCCAGAAATAAACTCAGACATAATAAATAGACTCAGAAATAAATATTTTATCGTAATAAAATGATTTCACCAATAATTTATGGAGCTTACTGTCAGTAACCTGCTTTGTTTTTTTAAACTTTCTCTGCAATTCTAATGTATTTTATTTATATTAGTTTTGTTTGAAATAAGTAAAGCAAAATTGATTCGGTTGCAATAGTTAAAATTTATTAATTTCTTCATTCTATTTTGATAATTTCTTTTTTTTTTCAGGCACTGTTTGCTGTTCTCAGCTGAAAGCAGATTTCATGGCAGGTCGTCGACTCGTGAGAGCAGTCGACGGTTCATCCCTTCCTATCAGTCGAACGAGAGAAGGAACTCTTACCGTGTTCGACGCTCGACTAGTCGACTGTGATATAATGGCCACTAATGGTGCTGTACATATGGTGGATGCAGTATTTCTACAAAAAATGGGAGATGGCGCATTTATTAGAATTTAGGAAAATAATTGAATAAAAATATTTTTGTTTACTGAGTAATCGACATTTATTTTAAGGTAAATTAAAATGCTTCACTCTTTGAGAGGCCAGAAATTGTTTTAAAAATAAAACACCGAAATGGCCAAAAATAGTTTAGTTTGGCTCCAGTTGAACATTTTATTTAAATGAATTTTGTAATTTACATTATTTTGTTTACATTGTGATTAGCGTTTGTAAACCACAGCCTTTTAAAGAATTAACCAAAGTTGTTGTGCATACAATTTTAGACAAAAATTCAAACTATTAATTATGACAAAAATTATTAATAATTACGCAATAATTATTTCAATTGAAAACAAAAACATACTGTCACTCAAAAAACCTTAAAATCTAGTAACAGTATTATTTTATGGCTGTTAACTATTATTAGAGTCCTTTTATTTAACTTAAAATTTTTTCAAGTAAGGACAAAATATTTTTATAATTCAAATGGATTAAAAAAGAAATTCAATCTAGCTTATAAGGTATTTAGCTTATTAGGTATTTCATTAGATATAGGAAAAGTATCTATAGGAACTATCTATAGGAAAAATATATAGGAAATGGTCTTAAAAGTATTTTTTAAGACCATTTTTTGGGAGGGGGAAGGTAGATTTTATTTTCAAAATTTTATTCACTGTATACTTGGGCTTTTTTGCTTATAAGTAAGCGATCAAATGAACTAACGCATAAAATAATTCCCCAGTGGTTATAATGGTTTCTTATACTTCTTCCTGATCCGACACTAACCTTTACTATTACTCACATTTATGTAAACAAAACCTTTTTTTGTATTGAAGTTATCAAATGGTGTGAAAATAGCTTTTCATAAACATTTAAAAATTAATAAAATCGTACGGAGGTATTCTTGGGAAGAGTTGCGACAATTTTTTTCAATACAAAAAGTCAAGCGTGACTGAGTTAATGTATTTTTAGGGTTTGCGCAATCTTTTAAAAATAAATAAGAAGAGGAAGTATCGAAATTGTAAAATTTTGTTTCTTTACTCTTTGCGGACAGAAAATTTTAATCAATAAATTTAGTCAAGGAAATTCAGGAGAATTCGGTCACTACATGAACTATGGCAATTTATCTTAACATTTTTTAAAATGAAAAGTAGTTAATTAAAAGCAACGTTGTGTAAGAGATAAAAACAAAATATTTGAATTTTAGTTTTTATATTATTGGGAAAAATAAGTGGTTCAGTTTATAGCCCGCCCCTGAAAAATTTAACTTTCAAATTACTATTAAATTCACGAATCGCTTAATTTCGCTACCAAACACATTCGTAATATAATTATTTGAAATTATTTAAATTATTGTGATAATTGAGAACATAATAAAATGCATATCTATACCTGCCAACTTTTTATCTTTCCAAGGATAATTTTCTCAAGTGGTAGCAAAAAAAAAAAAAAATTAGTTCCAATTACAGACAAATCGAATTTAATATGGTAGAAATCATATAAATCTCGGTGCGCTGCCGCGAAGCGGCATTAACCGATTCATCTGTAGTAGTAATTCGATGATGAGGAGTAGTGAGGTGGTGCTTAGCACCAAAAATCGAGAGTGTATTTCGTGTGCTAGGGCAACGTCATATCCCTAAGGAAAAAGGCAGTGATTGGGCTAAATTTAGTGGTGTCGTCAATTAATTCAATATCTAGGAGTGAGTTAAAATTGCTGGTGGAACAGGTTTTTGCTTCATCGTAGAAATTTAAGAATCATATATTAAAAGACTTCCACTCGAAAATTTTAATCCGCCTCTGTCCGGGGCAAGTCAGCATCTTCGCAGCGATACCAGATGCGTACAAAAATATAAGCAATAAATTAGTGGTGAATAATAAAATTCAAAATTTTAGTAAAAGAATTTAAAATTAGCAACTTTTTTTATTAGTTGAAAGTCCCGCTAAATTAGCTAAAAAGGAATTAAAAAATTTTTTTCTTTGAGTCAAAAATTTCCAAATGAATAACTGACATACAGATTGAAAAAAAAACGGTTAAATTTTGTACTGATTAAATTAATAAATGGTGTTTTCCAAACGTTAGTTTTCTTCCACGTTCTTTTAGGAAAATGTTTGAATCAATTTTAATAATTACAGTGTTGTAAGGTGTTTAGAAATGCAAAAAGTGGTAACCAATATTAAGCAAAAATCAAGAAAGAGAAAGTGAAATTATGGGTGAAAGCGAGACGGAAAAAAGAAAAAACTCGTAGTAAAATCATTTCAGTTTTAACTAATTTTCAGGGGTAGCTAATCCATTTTCTTTTTCAAACTATTTAACAATGTCTACTTTGTCTTGAGGGGAAAAAACGGTTTTATATATATATAATAATTATAAAAAATATCTCGGTAGTTACAGAAATCAAATTTTTCTCGAAAAAAAAAAAATGCCCGAATGATATGTCTTTCATACCAGTTCCGTCCTGGTATATATAGGCTTTCAGCCCTGAGTGAAATGAGGGTAAGTAGTTTTCAGGGATGCCAACTGCTCCGCTTTCTAGAATACTTTTAATGAAATGGTAGCAAATTATATAGTAAAATTTGTTAGAGACAGATAGTTACACCTACTTTTTAATAGAGTAACCAATGGATTGATGCTCATACTCATATGTGTTGGTTATCTTAGCATCAGCCCCGCTAGGGGCTCCAACTAATTCATCTGAGTGGAAATAAAAAATAAATCGCCGAAGCGCATCTGAAAGGTGAAATGGATTGATGCTTTAACGTTGCATCTTATATGATAGGCATAATTTTTGATATTTAGTGGTAAAAAAATTACTTAAAAGAAAAAATACAAAACTAAAAGTAATTTGAGTTTCGCTACCACTAGAAAATAAAATTTTACAAAGCGGAGCAAGTTGGCATCTCTGTAGTTTTTCTTCACTAATTAATTATGGTGCCTGTCTGTGCACCATTGAAGCCCGCAGCAGCTGAGATTATATTTCTCTGTAAAGTTTTGTAAATATTTCTGTATATATCTTTTCGTGTTGCTTATATAAATCTTGCATTATACCAAAATGATATAAGCTTCGGCTACGTTTAATACTACTCCACTCAGACGAATGTATTAGATAATCACATCACATAGGCATAGTGAAATGAGCAAAATATTTACAATTTAAATATTGATTAAAAAATTAGGAATATATTTTCGATTTTGCATGGTGGTAGCTGCAAATGGATAGCTACATTTAGAAATTGAAAAATATTAAAATTAAATTATATCTACCATTTTTTTAAGCTTTTTTGGCTTATATTCCATCACTGTAGTAATTATAGTGTAAGCGGCTATCGCATCCTATCACGTGATCCTAAATAAATTTAAGATTGACCCTTTCAACGCAATACTTTTCTGGGATGAAACAACAAAATATGTCATAGCCAATTTGAATTAAAATAAAAATTTCATTGTTTCACTTTCATTCGATTTTCCTTGAACTCTTTTAAAAACAACGAACTTATCATTATAGAAATCGATTGTTAGTCATTTTGATTTGGTACTCAAATTTCTTTAGGCAGGATTAAAACAAATTAATATTGTCTTTTCTCCTTATGACATACATTCGAATTTCAAAACAATCACAGTAAAATACAAAATTCTATTTTTAATTTAAAACTTACTTTTGTTAACTGAAATTTTTTTAAAAAAAATTCACATCGCACAAAGGCTTACTTTTTAATTTATAAAACTTTTTTATTGTTAATAATAGAAATAATTTAGCCCAAATCCGTCATTAGTAGAAAAGTAATTCTAAACCAATATAACTTGATTGTGTCAGGGATAATCGTTTTTCTTTATAATCCAAAAATGTATTAAAATGGAAATGAATAAATGTTGCCATTTAGAACATCATAATCTTCCTAACTGGGTGATTGCGGGAGTGTGATATGAATTTCAGGTGGATTCTTTTAAGTCTTCTGGCTAGATCAATCCTATGTTTAGAGAGGTAATTTTTTATTTATCTATTTCATAATTAATGCGGATTATTGTAAATGGCAACAAAATTGAGAAGCATAATTTTATTTTAACATGTTTGTACTTACCACTACATATAAATGATTTTAAATAACTATATTTTTAATAAATATCTTATTCATTCTAAAGCGAGAGCATGATCAAATCATCGTTATTAAAAATTAGTTATTCTTATGTCCACGTATAGCGGATATGACTAGTGTTCCGAAAATTTTGAACAGTGTTGTCAACTGTTTTTATGATATTTTCATAAATATTATAGTTTTTAAATTCACTTCTATTTTAGAAATTTAGTTATAACGCCGATATTTGATTTACAAACGTTTTGTTTCCACAATCTTCATTATCTCGCACTCGCAGCTTTGAAAATTTCCTGGAAAGTGACTAACATTTCCTTTTCATATCTATAATGTTTTTTTAAAAATATATACAGGAAAAAATTATGTACAATTATCTACATACAAAAGGATGATTTGAGATTTAAATAGAGAGTGAGATTGTTTGTGCACATTAAGAGTGTACCTCTGTCATAGTTGAGCCCAGGCCGTCTTCGTAAATACCACTTTTGCCGGATTTGCTTAATCCTAATCAGACCCCTAGGGATTGCTCATTCACAGGGATGAGCTGAATCTGCGTGCACATCAACTGCACATATTCGTTCGTTAGTTGCAGTGACACTGGGCGCCTGAGGCCTTACGGCTCTTTTCCCATTCATCCTGAAATTAGACTAGAAACATACATGACAAAAATAAAGTTTGGGGAACAAAAAGAAGTTCTAGAGATCAACTGCAGATAAAGTTTTCTTTTTAACTATAAATAACTTATAATGTATGCGATGGCGGAAGTTATGTTTGAATAAGTTATGTTTTTAAGTGTTTTTGGCAGTAATGTCCGTGATTTTGGTGTCATGGGTGCCGGGTTACGTTAAATAACAACACTAGCAGCATCTTTCGTGGCAAAGAACGTGACAGTTCGGTGCCAGAAGGAAAAAAAACATTTCCAATTTTTTAAAAGAAATATATGAGATATATATTTCAATTCAGAAACTTTACCGGCTTATTTTTTAGTTTTATACATTTCATGACAGAAGTCAGATTTTCTGCCGACATTTTACTATGATATTCATTAGGTGGTAGTTACGAAATAGTTGAAACAATGAATAAAAAGAAAATCACAATTCTATGTTTACGTATCCAAATTAGAAGCTTAGATTACCTATATATTACCGTGAACAGATATGAAATAAAACCTAATAAAAATAATTGAATATAAAAAAAAGAAACTTTGAGAAAAAAAATACATACTAAAGTTAGACTCTCAGTATTCCAAGTTGATAGGATGCTAAAAAAAAAATCGAGATAGCGAGCTTTTGAGATAAAATGTTCCGAACTAAATATTTTCTAAAATGTAGTGAATATATTCTAAAATATTACTCTAAAAAGTAGAGTCGTGAAACATAAGAATAACTAATAATAAATATGTATGTAATGATAGTTGACTATAGGTCTAAATACAACAATGATAATTTTACTTTGTAAGGCAAGACAATAATTATGCATTAAATAGAATAGAATTGGTTTACAAAGAACTTACATTGTGATTTTTCCGTGATTCAGAAGAAACTCTTTGACATATGAATTCAAACTAACATTAGGTAGATATATAATACCAAGGAGAAAGATATTTTTTGATGTAACAAGGTTTCCGAGTTATTGAGAGTGTACTGTACTAACTTTAAACGAAAACGCTTACAAATGAATGTAGACAGGGCTGCCAACTACCACACGTTTAGCAAAATATTTTACGAAACTAATCAGAAAGTAAAGTTTTTATAATTTTGGTTAGTCCTGTTGACATTTTAAAAGCCTCACAGAGTAAGAACCGGGAAAAGTGGATTTTTAAATGAATTTTTGAATCATTTACATAAAGTGATGTGAAAAATAAATTATCAAATTTACTATACAAAGAATTACACACAAAAACTTAAACTTGGCTATTAATCGAAACGAAAACCTAAATTTCGCTCCCAAAAAGGGACTACGTAGGTCAGGGACTCCGTAGCTACCCTCAGTCTAAGTCTACTGCTAAGCCTGTGATCCTGTTCAGGAGCATCCTGTCATATGTCTCCAACTACTTATATAGATAGATCCTAGGCGAAATGTGCAATTAAGTCTGCTATAGCATCCGTTATTTCTCTTGCAATGACCACTATTAATGACAACATCTTAGTTGCCCAAGGGCACCCATTCAGATGAAGGGGTGGGCATGGACTCTGTACACTCCCTCAGTCTAAGTCTGAACTGCTAAGTCGCAGCAAATAGGCAAAATTTTCCGAAAATCTGCTATGTTTGGTTTGTACTGTTTTGTAAAATTTGGAGCATTTGACATGCCGATTTTTACAAAATTTAGACAACCACTTCAGAACAATTTCTAGACCGTACCTTATCAGGTCTGAAGAGGTTAAAGTATGTTATATACCATGATCCTGCACTTTTGTTTAATTAACACGACACACAACCATCATGGTTGTGTTATAATTTTGCATTGATCAAGATATTCAGTCTATTATATACGTTCTTTTTTACAGACGCCTCGATCATATAGCTCATTTGAATGGTTGGTTTACTGGGTAAGTATAACTAAATTATTTTATCTGAGAAGTAGGTTTATTAAATACATTTTATAATTATCAAGAAGATCTAAAAACATTTACGTGGTTGTCAAAAAGTATGAACTAGTAAAATTAAAAACTTTATCTTTATCTAGCCTTTTTCTTAGTTTGCTTATGAAAATGAGCTTAGAGAATGATTTTGTTTTAAATATGAATAATTTGAAATGTAAATCATAATAGTCATACGAATGAATGAGTTTTGACATTTTTTGTCGCCCGTGTGCATCCTTGTTCACACATTAATATTCAGACTCAAAACATGACACATACATGAAAACTTCTTATTTGAAAAAAGTAGTTTTATGCAAAGTAGATATTTTATTTTGCTACCTACAACTTAATTCTTTTCAATCCGATGTCTCTTCTGAGGCACCATCAACAGTCACCACTCAAAAATTGAAAATTATTATACCTTTGTAATTAGTAACTGGTAACTAATACAAAGCCACCCCTCCCCCGCAATCAATATTAATTTGAAAATAATTTGGCGAAAGCAAATCGCCAAAAAAAACTGAGAATTAGTATATAACCATATAACTGAAACAATTTTGCTGAAAGAAATAGATTTTTGTTTTTGATTTTAGTGAATGAATGTGTCTACATAAATATTGAAATAAAAACTTAGCCGTTACATTGATCAATAAGAAAAGAATAAAATATTATATATTAGCTCTTTATGAAATAAAATAATTGATTTAATTTAATTAAAATTTGATTAAGAATGATTAAAAAAAATAAGTTTAAGAAATTATAAAAGCTAGGAAATATGTAATGCCTATAGTGGCATCACAGTAATGAATGCAAACAATTATATTTAAAACATACATCCATCCGTTTGGTAAGCAAAAGTATTAAATTACAGTTGTGAACTCACCCAATTTGTTACAACAATATAATTTTCATTTTAAATGTTATTTCATTAAATGATTACTTAGAAAAATGATTCATGTTCACTTTCCTTTCCTTAACTTATTAAAACTGGGTACCTGGGCCGCGCAGCTACCCCTACCCCATACATCATGAAATATTTTTAAAATACATTGAGTTAAAAACATATTGGGTTTAGCATCATTATGGTAGCTATACAATAAATACTTTGCTTAATAAATTAAAAGTTGAGGGTTGAAATTGCAAAATTAATAAGAGTATTTTAAATCAATTAACAAATCTATTGAAAAATGTTTATATAATTAATATTAAGAGTTTTTTAGAGTTCATACGAAAGTTCAGATTTTATAATTTTGTTTATGCTGTTTCCATCTGCTCTAGACTATGGTTGATACACTGTATGATGATTCACTAAAAAATTTTTAAGATTCACTAATATCGATGATTCACTAAGAACGATGATACACTGATGGATGATACTCTGATCGATGATTCACTATGGATTCTCTGAGATTCTGCAAAGGATGATTAGGATGGTATTTGGAAAAAGTGANTCCATCTGCTCTAGACTATGGTTGAAACACTGTATGATGATTCACTAAGAAATTTCTAAGATTCACTAATATCGATGATTCACTATGGATTCTCTGAGATTCTGCAAAAGATGATTAGGATGGTATTTGGAAAAAGTGAGTTCACAGTTGGGATCGAACCAGGGATCAGGAGGACAGCAGGAGAGTGCGCTAACCACTACTCCACGGCGTTTCACTACTATTTGTGTTGATAGTGATGGTACGATGCATCAGATGAAAAATGTGCTGCTGTTGGTCTTGTCGGTCTTTTTTGTAGTTCTCGAAGGTGAAAATTTGATTAAAGTTCGCTGCTTCACAATTTACTTGCTTGGTTGTAAAAATCTGCATTCAGCTTGTAGATGTGTTCAGAAAGAAGTGGAATTTTTAGGTCTTTGTGTATGTTTGCATTTCGGATAAACCATCTGGCACGAGTTATTTTTCTTAATGTTTTGTTCTGGAAATGATTTAGTTTTTTCATCAGGTGATCGGGGATGGTTGATCAGGCAGGTGAGGCGTAGGTTAAAATCGGTCTGATCATAGTGGTGTGCAATAGTTTTCTGATTTTTAAAGAAATGCTCTGATATTGAATTAGTGGTTGTAGGATGTTGACTGCTGCGTTTGCTTTATCTATAACGTGTTTAATATGGTCTGTCCAGGAGAGTTTATTGTTTATAATTAATCCCAGATAAGTTGCTTTCTTGACAATTGGTATAAGAGTATTGAATAGCTTCGGTTTGCAGTTGGGTTGCATTTTTATTCTCCTTTTTTGAATAATGAGTGTTTGTGATTTATCCGCATTCACAGCAATCTTCCACTTTTTGCATTCTATTTCTAGTAGTTGGTCTTGAAGTTTCAATAATGCTATGTTAGGATTTCTAGATTTTATGATAGTAACTGTGTCATCTGCATAGTAGGCTGTTATAATCTTCTTTGTTTATTGGGAAATCATAAGTATATAAAATTGGACCAAGTATAGTGCCCTGAGGAACGCCGGCTTTCTTTTGGTTGAACTGTAATTTTGTAAATTGACCTGAAATGTTCTATTTGAGAGGTAGCAGGAGAGGAATTTGATTAGACTAGGAGGGAAATTGAGTTGTGTCAGCTTATATATTGAGTTGTTCCAGTGTGCCATTTATGTTCACTTATGGATCTTAATAGTATTATAAAGGAAATATTTGGACGTAGAAAGTGGAGGCACTATTCTTTTTTGTACATGTATTTTCAGTTGAATAATTTCAACTGTTTTATACCAAAAATAGCAATTATTGCGAAGCAATCATCGAGATTGATAAACGTCAGCGAACAGGAGGCTTAGCCTAATAGTAATTATAAAAATCTTATTTCTGCAAAAGAATTTTTAATAGTGAATCATTTGCGCATCCACTTTTTTTTTCTAGAAGAAAAAAAGTTCTTAAAAAAGGGCGTTAGGCTTAGAAGGGTTAAGTATCTTTATTCTATAAATTAGATTGAAAGTTGTTTTTCACACCATTATATATAAATGATTTAATAGTTCATGTGGGTCGGAGTAGCCTGGTTGGTGGAGCGCTGGAATTGCGTTCGCGAGAACAGGAGTTTGAATCCAACCGACCGAAGACTTCCCCGCGTAGAAAATGGTGACAGGTGCTCGTTAAATCTGCCAGGTCACCAAGTCCACGATATTCCCCTAACAAATTATATTTGTGGAGGTAGTGGATTGGAGATTGATCGTTCTCTGGTTCAGGTCAAACTTACGATCTGTTGATGTAACAATGAGTCCGCTCTATAAACGGGTATGACGTATGGGTGTGGTAGAAGTGAAATTCTTGGCCATAAATAACGCCACTGGAAATAAGAGCAATCGCACCCCCAGTGTCTTAATGGCCTACGACAACAACATTTGATGAGAAATATCACCTCGTCCCCAGCTCTTAAGTGGTGAGGTTTTTAAATTCTCGAACAAACTACCAGTCCATGTAAATGATTCAAATAAACATAAAAAGTTCTCTCGAAATTAATTATAGTTATTCAATGATTGTAAAGAATTGTAATCAGAAAGCATGAAAAACGGTAGCAGAGTGTTATTGAAAAACTCCTCTGAAGCTGTTTTGAAAATTTCCAAATACTCGGAAGGTGTAGATTTTAAAAATAAACTAGTAGCAAGGGAAATTTACGATATGTATGACTAATATTTTTATTTCAGACACAACATATGTGTTCGAATTGAACTTATACAACTTACTGTAACTCCACTTTCCGTATCTCATAAAGAATCGATGACATGCAGTGGAAATGATGAGGAATATATTTGTTTTGTTACGTAAGTATTCACTCACCTTTATAGCTTCTAATTTAATCTTGCAGAGTTCTGTAAAATTTTGGCTTATGGTACATTTAATTAGTTAATTCTTTACATGCAGGGCTTTCCAAGTTTTTTTTTTCGTGAAAATTAATTCTAGTGGTAGCAATGTTTATGTTTTGAAGTATTATTTTCTATTCGTTTAAACTTTTTTTCCTCACCACTACATATAAATGACGTAAACGTTCATATGCAACACCACTTTTTTCCAACTCTATCGTGATGAAACATTTAAAATTTTGGCAAAATTACCAAAAATTCTAAAACCTTTGATTTTTAAATGCTTACCACTCTATAAAATATTTTGCAAAAAATCGTATTTGTAAGTAGGTCTGTGAGGTATGTGAGTCGATTTTGTGGGATGGGCTCCCAAATTAAACATAATTATGAAAACAAAGCGGTTGTATAACGCTGTAGATTAAATCCTGGCTACAAATTACTACCGGGAAAAAAACTAAATATTCGTAGGAAGAAAATTTCCTTGTTATCCCAAAAAGCAGCAAACTATCCGTAAGTCTAGTACCGTTTCTTGATGTTGCAAAATTTGTGTTGGTTTAGTAAATTTGATTAACGGAATTTTGCTTATCATGTCTTATAAGTAATTCAAATAATAATACAAGCAATTCTAAGGGCTCCTTTAAGAAATTAAAATTTAATGTTCAGTTCTTCACTAACTTTTTCAAACTCTGTTGCAGAAAGTGAAGCTGCTGACATTTCTTTATTTCATTTACTTTTTCATAATAATTTCAGTAGTTTAAAAAAAAAAAGAACACTGTTTAGAAACTGATATATTATTTTTAAGGAAGAATTGCCCGTGACATCCCAGTACAGACACTAACAAATAAATATGACATATAAATATATAGACTAACTATAAATACACTAACATAGAGCCGTTATGACTTAGGGGATAGAGCGTTCTCCTTCCAATGAGATGAACCACTGGGTTCGAATCCCAGCAATAGCTGGTATAATTCCGCATTCGTCTTGCACCGACCACAGGGCTGACGTAAAATATCCTCAGTGATAGACGGATCATGGGCTAAAGTCCCTTTGGTGTCTGGCTAACCGGAGGAGGTTTTCCTCTCCTTGTAACTCAAATGCAGGTTAGTTCTATCAAAAAGTCCACCACGAAGGCAAAATTTCCCCCAATACTTCATCCAGGAGTTCCCTTGTCTCTTGTATTGGGTTCAAAATGACAAGGCTACGGAGTTGAAAATTTGTAGTCGTAAACCCAATGAATTAGGTTTGCTGTTCAACGACAGTTATAAAAAAAATTAAATACACTAACACATAATTACAAAAAGTGGTCGAAAATCCATTCTTCTTTACTTATTTCATTATTACATTGTAACTACCACCATAACTTACATAGTGAATCATTAATATTTAGAACGAAAATATTTCTTGTATTTACTATATAACACAAAATCAGCTAAATTAATTAATCTCGCCAGAATAAAATATTAAGAAGGATAATAGAAGCCAGATGGTTCGTAAGAAATGATACAATATACCATGACCTCAAAATAGATGCAATCGACAAACATGTAGCTAAATTAAATATCATATTCTACGAAAAAGCGACCTCTTGCTCTACAGCAAATTTCAATGAAATATTCCTGTTTGAAAATTTAACTGAAGACAAGAGACGAATATCAGCATACTATTGCAGAGATTCATCATATTCCCGACATCAATAGCATATACATAACCTCATTTTCATCGTATCAGCTTAACTAAAGTTCATACTTTTACAATATAGTCTTACCACCCTACTGCATATAATTACACAGTCAGATCCACATGAATACATCATTTGCATTCCACAACCTCATCGCAGCACCACAAAGATCAAGCTGAAGATGAATGGGAAAAGGGCCGCCTCAGGAGCCCAGATGTTTTATGCAGTTTAAGTTTAGTCTTGCATTCACTTTCTCAACCACTAATTTAGCTACTTATTTCATTTTAATATCTCCCATTGAGTCAGCAACGTACACTTGAGAACTGAGGTGGTCTTCTTGGTACATATTTCTAGTTTCCACTGTTGCCTTGCATTCAATTTCAATGATATCGTGAAAGAAATTGCTAATTTTAATCTTTCTCATCACATTTTGCTACTTATTAACCACCATTTTTTATATTTTTAGCCGATAGTGGCATCCATGTCTGTTGCAGTTTTATAATTCTCAAGGGTGACCCAAAAAAGTGGTAACAAAGTGTACATCAAAAAATGCAGAGATGCCAACTTACTTCAGATGGCGAATCAATATTTTCTAAAAGTTAAAATCAGGGCTGCCAACTTTCCTTTTGTAAAAATGTATTCCAGTGGTAGTTATGTTTGTGTTTTAATGTATTATTTTTTAATCATTAAAACTTATTTTCCACACCACTACATATAAATGATTTAAAAGTTGACACACTGATCAGTTCCCAGCGTCTGTACTTCTTTTTATAATCTTTGCCAGGTACCCGGTTTCAGAATCAGAGGGGAGTTAAAAAAATTTAACTGATTTCTAAATTATAGTTTGCTTAAAGTAAGGACTCCCCTAGCCGTTCGTCTGGACCTGTGGCGGTGACTATGGTAACGAGATATAACTATTTCAAGTCGGGGTGTGGAATCATTGTTTAGGCCAGGTTTTCAGCTCGGGTCGGCGATAGAAAGGGAATCTTTTTCTTCGGTCTATTGGTTTAGCCCTAGAGTGAAGAGAAGCAATCCTCTCTGAAATGTGCTATTCTTGTTTCCATAGGAGCAGACTGTCTCAGACTTCGACTGTAGAGAACAGTAAACTGTAACTGTAGAGACTGTCCAAGATTTTCAAACTGTAGAGAACAGTCCAAGGCTAGTTTACCATTTGAAAATTAATTTCAAGCGAATCTTTGGTACGTTTGCAATTAATAAGCATTTAAGACGAGGCTATGAAATATAAGATAGTACTATAAAACGGTAAAAATCCATTAATTGGGTAAAAAGTTATTGATCGTGATTTTTTCCCCTCATTTTTACAAACTGTTCATACTAGTGTTATTCGCGAAGTAATACTTATTTTTCTAATAGACTGAAGAGCGGAAATACAGTGAAAAAATCGTACAGATGTTGTCCTGGTTATGAACGAGTTGTCAATAATGAATTTGGTTGTCGACAGACTAGAGAAGAAATTCACGAAGAATATGAAAAGATTAAGAAAGAAGAAGTAATGGGATTGGATGAAACGATTAAATGTGAAAATGCCACCTGTAAGGTCAGTATTCACCTCCAGGTTTCCATATATATATAAAAGTTAAAAGAAAATATGGAAAATATTAAAGATTAAGAAAAAAGAAAAAGCTTAATTTTTTTTAAATATCTTATTTTACTTCTTCTTCAGAAGCTTTATTTTTTCTTCTTCATTTTTTTTAATATTTTATTTTTCTTCTTCTCTTTTCATCAATCGTTAATACTTTCCATGTTTTCTCGATATTTTTAACTTATTTTATGAGATTTCTTCATTTTTCTTTTTATCCTTTTTGTCTTTATTGTGCTATATAATATATATATATATATCGCTCATGGCCTGCAATAGTGGAACAACTCAAAAGATCATGTTTTGAGATAAGTGGGTTTAAAGCTTTCATTGCTAAGGAAAATGCATAAGAAATGCTTTAGTTAGCTTAAACGAAGATTACCTTCAAGTTGAATTATGAGTTGTGCCAGTATTGCTGCTGGAAGAATGTATACTTTCATATTTACACCTGTTCTTAGTCCAAAACGCGTTTGTTTTTTGAGTTGTGCCACTATTTGTGTGTATATATATACATACCATATGAATACATAGCTGCCAAAAAAGCATAATTCTTCTGCTTAATAAAATTATTAAATTACGCTGTGCGAAAAAAAAAACTTACATTATGACATAAAATAACTGAAAAACAAATGACTGTGTCAACAACCTTTTGTTATCAAAACAGTTTTGAAAAATCTCTCTAGAAAAGTACAAAATTTCACATCGTTTCATTTACATACACTTTACTTGTATTTCTAAGTTATGAAAATGAGAGCACTTGGCGAAAAATTTCTGAACAGCGGTGAAGGCAGCAGTAAGTTTTTTTTTCCTTCCAGAATTAAGAGAAAACATTTTTTTGACTTTCATTTATCGTAAAAGCTTATCTTTGTCCTGCAACTGCAGAATGTTATCATTTGAGAAAACAATACTCTTCAAAATAAATGAATAACTTAAATAAAATTATTGGCAAATTAAGAGAACACCTATTCTTATATGTTTGGGTAAAAATTAACGAAAAGACCATACCTGCCACTCACTCATACTCATATGTGGTGGTTATCTTAGCATCAGCCCCGCCAGGGGCTCTAACTAATTCATCTGAGTGGGAATAAATAATAAATCGCCGAAGCGCAATTAAATGGGGAAAGTTGGGGTTCAGTAAGTGAAAATTAAAATTAAGTAGCGAGATTGAACAAACAAATTTAAGAGAGAGAAGAGGTTTTTGTGGCAAACTGCCTCGCCTCCCCCCGAGCTTCTCAGGTGCACATTAGCCACATAGCCTCAGAGAAAAGGAAAAATGCATGATAATAAATGCACAAAAATTTATACAAATATTTACAAAATTTTCGGGACATAACTCTATCGGATAGGAAAAAGGCAGTGGCCGGGCTATATTTATATTGTCTTTGATGAGCTCAAAATCAAAATTTTTGAAGTAGTTGCATGTATCACAGGAGAGTGCATCTCTGAAGAAACTTGCACATAGTTCAGCTATATGCTCATCTATTTTGTTGATTTTTAAATCTCTTCTTAGATCTTTCATTCTCATGGATCTGGGTGCTCCAGTGATGCATCTGAGAAATTTGTTTTGAGATTTAAAGTGGTAGTAAAATCTATGCTTTCTATATATGCCTTGCTTTTATAAACTTAATTTATAATCTTTATAATCCACCACTATTTTTTAAAAAATTAAACATATATAAATATGTAATACCATTGTATTAGTCACCGCCCACCAGTGCTCTTCTTATCCAATGAGAGAAGCCCTGCAAAGGACTTGGAACTTTTCTCCGAGAATTTCTCGAAATTCTGCCCCTTTTCTTTTAGGCGAGGTTCTGATAGTTAAGATCATTTTAGAACCAGGGTGCCTAAAGGCCTCGAGCAACACCGTATGATGATGTATTAGTCCACATAACCTCGCTCGAAATGTAGCGTGTGCTTCTGCTTAAAATTGTAATTCTCATCATTGAGTTGCAACGCCAGCTCTCGCCGACATATCTTTTAATATTTAACCTAAGGGAAAAAAATGGATTCATCTACTTGGCCATCATAGAATTTTAAATGCTATATAATCTAAAGTTCTGTTTAAATAGTGGTAAACGAATTAATTTCTTTTTTAAAAAAATTAACGAGTTTTACCCAATACCTTTAGAGTATAAGAAATTAATTTACAGTTTATTGTTTGTAGCATAAAAATAAATATTACTTTTACTGTGTAAACGTTTAGTTGCTTTTTTTTCGGATTTGAGAAGCCATTAGCAAAGATTACGCATACTTTTCCAACTATGTTTAGCTGCCGAATCTTCCTGAATCTGGGCTAGAGTTTTCATTTTTAAAATGGTAACAAACTGTGTCTTAATTCTTTTACCTTTGTTTTAATATCTTAAATATTTAACTTTGCATAGCAGAGTCAATTTAGAATGATTTTAACCACTACAGATAAATCATACTTTTTCTAACAATCGATATTTTATCGGTTTTTCGACACATAATATTTTATTTATATTTTTCAGGCATACTAGGAGGAAAAATGCATGCCTTTTAGACGAATTAATTTCCTCTTAACGAAACGCGAAATACACTATCAATAAAACTTATCTGATATACAAGGAAAACCTTAACATACCTATGTAAATGAGAAATCTAAGTAAGACTTGTGTGAGTATAATATAAGAAATATCCGAAGCTCAATTAAAATGGGAAAAGTAGGCATCAGTTACGTTAACTAAGGTGCAATAAAATAACGCAATATGAAAACAGTAAAATATAAACGAGAAAGAGGTTTTGTGACTTGCCTCACCGCGGGGTTTTAGCCCAGAGCTTCACGAGTGCACAGTAAGTCACTTCACCTCAATAAATTAAGGAAAAAAATATACCTAATAACAAAGCACAATTGAAATAAGAACAAAAACATGATATATTTACAAAATTAAAGTATTTACAGAATATACGCGACAGATCCCCGTCTGATAAGAAAAAGGCGGTTACCGGGCTATACTTGATGTTATAATGGTTACACAAATTGCAGGATATAGCGTTACTGAAGAAGTTAGCACATAATAAAAACATTAACTCATCCTCTTATGTGGTAGTTATCTTAGCATCAGCCCCGCGAGGAGCTCTAACTAATTCATCGAGTGGGAAAGTATGATAAATCGCCGAAGCGCAATTGAATGGTGAAAGTTAGGGTTCAGTAACATTTACTAAGAGAAAATTAAAGTAAAGAAGCGAGATTAAACAAACAAATTTAAGATAGAGGAGAGGTTTTTGTGGCAGACTGCCTCACCTCCCCCCGAGGTATTACCCCCGAGCTTCGCAGGTGCACATAGCCTCAGTGAAATAGGAAAAATGCACGATAATAAATGCGCAAAAATATATAAGTGAATATCGAGTGAAAAATTATATACAAGTATTTATAACTATTTACAAAATTTACGGGACTGTACCCCATCGAATAGGAAAAAGGCAGTTGCCGCGCTATATTTTATATTGTCTTTGATGAACTCAAAATCAAAGTTTTTGAAGTAGTTGCACCTATCACAGGAGAGTGCATCTCTGAAGAAATTTGCACATTGTTCAGCTACGTGTTCATCTATTTTGTTGATTTTTAAATTCTTTCTTAGATACATATTTCATTCTCATGTATCTGTGATGCATCCTGTGATATATCTGAGAAATTTATTTTGAGTACTCTCTAGCTTCTTCTTTTGAGTAGCAGTGGTTGTGCTCCATGCAGGGGCTGCATAGCTGATGATTGGTCGAATTCATTAGAGGTATAGCGTTCGTTTTGTTTTGAGTTATAGTTTAATACCGGCTTCAGAGCTCGATAGCTCGCTTTGCTAACAATATTATCAATATGGGAATTCCAGTTTAAAGTACTAGAAATGGTGAATCCCAGGTTGGTGGCCTTTCGAACTAGTGGTATTGTATCATTGAATAGAGTAATATTTCGATAAATATAACTTTCTTTTTACTTGATTTCCTAATAATTAGCAGTGAAGATTTGGTGGTGTTGATGGCTACCTTCCATTTTGTGCACCAATCTTCGATATGAGGTATGATGTTACTGAGATTAATAATTGACTTCTTAGGATTTTGAAAACCTTAACAATATGATATTTTTTAATACTTCCTACTTTTTTCGCGATAGTTAGATTTCGTAGAACCGAACTTTAAAAATATGACTTTTTCACAATTCGATTTCTGAAGAACAAATTTTGTGTTTCGCCATTTAAAATTGCATTCTTTAAAATGATGTATGAACTTGCATACCTTACAATTCAAACCTTTTCGACTGTTATTAAATAAAATAATAATAAAAAATTACAAATATTTATTAAAGGTTAAATTTTGAATGGATATTTTGCATCTTAGGATGAAAGAATTTTATGATTGTGTTAAAAAAAATTTCAATTTGCTTAAAAAAATCTCGAGACATGGTGAAATACGCAAAAAGCAAAATTACCGCTAAGAGTTCCGAACTTTGGATCGCTCTCCTAATCAATCCATGGGGACCCTATTTCCTAGATTGCGGTTATCCGTTATAATTCAGGGCTCGAATCTGTTGAAAAAAAAGTATGTTTATTCAGCGAAAGTACATTTTTTTGTCTGATTTCGTAACTTGAAATATCGTCTTCACTAATTAATGAGCATATTTGCGATCACTCTCTCGAATCATTAATATTAAACATGAAGATCCGACAGTTAGATCAAAAGTAATTCATTGTGGTCCGTTTTTTTTACATCTTTTTGATGATTTTAGTAACATTTAATAACCGCTCCCCTGATCATCCCGAATTAATTTGGGTATATTGCCAATATTTATTATAGCGACAAAACTCGGGCGTAGCAAATTTTGTCTGTACGTTTTGTTTCATCAAGTTTTTACACAGCCGGAAGCAAAATAACAATCTGCTCTGCTGTAAATGGAAGTTTGTCAAGTTTTGTTTTGGAGTTTTGCTGTTGGATTGGGGGATCCCCACGTGTTTTGGGCCATTGTATCTACGATGGTTACTGAATTTACAATGAATTTTTGTTTTGTTCATTTACGTCGCACTAGAGCTGCGCAATGGGCTATTGGCGACGGTCTGGGAAACATCCCTGAGGATGATCCGAAGACATGCCATCACAATTTTGATCCTCCGCAGAGGGGATGGCACCCCCGCTTCGGTAGCTCAACGACCTGCACGCGAAGNTCATTATAAAAAAATTTTTTTTAAATTATTTTTTTGGGAAAAAAAAGAAACTGGGGTTTTTAATGCTAGTCTTCTCATTTATTTTTTTCATAATGAACAATACATAAATAATTCAAGTATTCAAAATCTTTAAATAATAAATTTAATGCGTTTTTTTAGAAACTTTGGAAAATACAATCTTTGGTTAAACCTATTGAAGCGCGCTTCAACATTATTAATGTTTACAATCAAACTTCGTTTAATCTTTTGTTCGTTTTAATCTTTTTAATTATGATTCTTGAAACAGTGAAGAACATAATTAGATGGGGAAAAAAATCGATTTTTCCGACCTACCTAGGTGTATATGGCCCCTTAAATAATTTTTAAAAAATTTTATTTCTTTTGTAAACTATAAAAAAAATTATTATTTTCATATTTTTTTTCAATTGGGGGGGGGGGTCATAACCCCCCGCTGGATCCGCCACTGATTGAAAAAAAAGTATGTTTATTCAGCGAAAGTACATTTTTTGTCTGATTTCGTAACTTGAAATATCGTCTGCGCTAATTAATAAGCATATTTGTGATCACCCTCTCGAATTATTAATATTGAACATGAAGATCTGACAGTTAGATCAAAAGTTATTCATTGTGGTCCGTTTTTTTACTTCTTTTTGATGATTTTAGTAACATTTATTCACAGCTCCCCTGATTATGTCGAATTAATTCGGGTATATTGCCAATATTTATTATCGCGAGAAAACTCGGGAGTAGCAAAATTTGTCTGTACGTTTTGTTTCATCAAGTTTTTACTCAACCGGAAGCAAAATAATAATCTGCTGTAAATGGAAGTTTGTCAAGTTTTGTTTTGGAGTTTTGCTGTTGGATTGGGGGATTGCGCACGGGTTTTGGGCGATTATGATGGTTACTGAATTTACGATGAAAAAAAAAAAGTAAAGTAAGAAAAAAAATGGCGTAACAGTTCACTGGCGTTTGGTACTATAACTGGTGTTGTCCCTTGTTTTAAAAACTATCATACAAAGACCAATATTTTTCTTTTGCCCGAAATAAATCAGGATAGTAAACTGGTGGCTAAATTAAATGCTTTTTACATTTAAAAAAAAATTACAATTTCAACTTAAAACTTCTGTATTATGATTTGTTTTAGTTTCCTGTATTTATTAATGAAATAAAAAATATATTGTCTTTTTTGCATTTTGTTTAAAAAAAAATTGGTAAGGCAGGCGGTTAAAGAAAATCATTGGTAATACCAATAATAACAATAATTATTCCAAAATAAATTTTTGGATTGTTTCTTTTAAAACGTTAATTAATTTGACACAAGTTTTCATTTTTGTAACAGATTTTCTTTTTCCAGGAAAACCAATGGATGAGTGGGAAATTTTTACTAATTGGTAATGTGATGAAGCTGAACAGAAAAATTTCATGACGGTTCGAGAAAATAATTATTTAATAAAGAATGCAATTTACTAAATCGTATTGTTTTTATTGTGTCTTATCAAGCAGGACTTTTTTATACTGAAAAAATTGATGATGCAATTATACTGACTATTATTTCGAATTAAACAATTTAACTGACAGGATAAATTAATAGGAATAACTTAATCAATTGGTAAGAATAACTTAATCAGCTGATAACTAAGCGATTTTAGCATATCCTATACTTTTATTTTATTTTATAACCGACTATTAATCAAAACCTCATTACTTTTTTGGATTGGAGTGCAGAATAAGGCGTCCGCATTTTTGTTACATGGAGAGGAAAACCTCACACGTATAGCCCGACGGCAAGGAGACTCAAACACATGACTCGTTTACCACTAAGTATATTTTACGTCCAGGGCTAAAGAGAATAGAAGGGCTGGTTCACTCCTTTGAAGTAGCTCTCGCCGCGCCAATCCTCCTATTTTCTTTAGTGACGTCACTTTGGCGCAAAGCTCGCACTTTTACTTCAAGAACGGAGCGTTTGGGTTTACTATCTCTTACTAATATTGGAGCATTTCTTTTTGCGAGATATTCTAAGACATTTGTTATTTTCTATAATGACTTTCCTCAGTTTTTGCAGTGAATTTACAAGAATTTAAAACTATTATCGAAATGCCAGTTTGCGCGATTGCAACTTGCAAAAATT
>NC_092211.1:86508675-86533590 GCF_043381705.1 Parasteatoda tepidariorum
AATCGACATACCACCAGCAACTGCTTGCAAACATTGTTGCAGCTTTTCTAAAGTGTAATCACGGTAGTTTCTCGTTCCAGGTATTTTTTTTATAACGTCTGACCATTTTTCTGTCAAAAAAAGAAACGAATGAAACTTTGCACAAAGTAGCCCCAAAGTGCATATTTTTTCATTTTCCGTTTATTTGTTATTAATTTTCAAATTTTTTCAACGCTAACATGATATAATTGTTTATTAATATATAAATAAAAAATTTTGCACTTACAACAATTGTTTTATCAACGTCTTTGCATTTCAATCCTAAAGTTTCCACGCACACTTTTCGACATCCGACGTCCTCGGAAAGTTGTTGACATTGGATGAACGAAACACACTATGAGATTGTTTTAAAATTCAAAAACTTTTTTGTAGTAATAGAAGAGGCTTCTATCTTCAAATTCCACACATTTTTAACGTGAAATAAACATAATACTGAATAGCAGCACTTGAAAAATGCCAAATTCGAATTTGCACAAAGTAGCCCCCGCTGCACAAAGTACCCCGAATGACGGTATGTGTTATGTGATAGGAATGATGTATCGAAAAAGTTAAACAAAAATTTTTCTGACATAAATTTGTAATGAGAAAAGAATTTTTTTTAAAATTTCAGTTACGAATTATTAATTAATACCAAGCAATTGTAACTAACTACCAATTAATAGCCATATGTAAAAAAAATTATGTCCTAAATTATTTTTCGTCGATCTAAAGGTATTTATATTTTGTATAAGGTTTTTTGGTAATTAAACAAAACTACCACTTTTCATTAATCACTTTCTGATGGTTAATCGCCGTTCGCCTTCCAATGAGGTGAACCGGGTTCAAATCTTAGCAAAGGCTGTTCGATCCGCATCTTGCTTCCACTGAACACAGTGCTGACATAAAATATACTCAATAGGTAGGCGGATCATGGGTTACAGTCCGCTTGCCGTCAAGCTAACCGTGGGGGGCTTTCATGCTTTTACTCTTCATGTAACTAAAATGTGGGTTAGTTCCATCAAAAAATACGTCCTTGTGCCCTTTGGTTTGGATTCAAAATTACATGTCTACTGAGTTGAACATTAGCAGTCGTAAGCCCGAAAAGTTTTGTTGGCTGTTCAACAACGGTTATAAAATCCATTGGAGGATATAAGTGTTTTTTTTTCATCTTAATTTGTAGGAAATAATTGTATACTTGCAAATATGGTGTATTTTTTATGTATATGATACATTACCAATTGCGGTTATAATGCATTGATACGTATGATGCATTGTACAATTCCCCTACACCTACGCTAAGAAAACCACATGGTATGTTCCCCATACATCTATGATATATTACAATGTGATTACCGTATGGTATATAACCACGTGAATGAAAATTAGGCATGGTGTGTTTCCATAATTTTGCCATATGAGTATGTTACTTCCCCATAACTATATGATAAGTTCCCATAAGATAACCATAAATGTATGGTGTGTTACCATACGTTTGCTATACGTCTATGGTACGTTTCCATAGGGGATAGTGACTTACTGTTTAAATACCATACAGATTTGTAAGGTTACCATAAGCTTATGGCGGTGTAAATTTGTATAGGCTTTTGGTGCCATGCAAATTTTAATGGTTACTATAGACATGGTGTTTTGCCAAACAAATTTCTATGGCTGCCGGTGTCCTATCATATAAATTTCTATGGCAACCATAGGTTGTTATAGATTATCGTGAGTTTGCCTATGGCAAATTTACCGAAGGGAGGCTACAATATTCAATATAACTTTGTAAATTGTCTTCAGTTGTTCAATTATTTTTATTTTTATTTAAGAGTTAAAAAGAAACTACAAAAAATTACAAAACATTTGAAAAAAATTCATTTTTCGTTACATTTCCTTTAAAAACGATTTCAATGTTACTGAGACAATGGTTTTTGGAAGCATAACAAAGATTTCCCAGAAGTTGTAAATACTTTTTGAAGTGATTATTCATTGCGTAATCCAGGCCAATAAGCGAAACTCCACTCATTGTTTAAAAGACAGCATTAGTGAGAATTACTATTTGTAATTGATACTACGAAGAAAACCTAACGACTATAAAAATGAATGAAGAGCCACATTTTGTGGAACTATACAACGCAGATCAACTTAAAACGCAACTATTCAGTCTTTGTTTTGATGAAAGTTTCATAGATAAAGAAATTTACAGCGACGTAAATATTCATAAAACATTCATAAATGTTCATAAAATTATATTGTTCGGCAATCAGAAAAGAACTTGGAATTTTAAATCCTTTGTTTTTGTAATTTTGCATCTTATATTATGTAGTCATCATTAATTTTACATGGAGAGTAAATGCATTATTTATGGAGAGTAATATATTATTGGTTTATATATTAGAAATACAATGGTTTAAAAATGCTTAGAAATTAGGTGGATTGATTGAAATATTTATCGAATTCTTAAACTTTTTGGAAAAACAAAAATTTATTATTGCTTCTACGTTTTGAAACATCTGCTATTTCAGCATGAATGTTTTATGACATGCACCATACCTTGAAATTTATTTTAAATAATAAAAACATCAAATTTTGCCATAACTGTGCAGTTTATGCAGTCAATTTTAGATGGAAATCAGCTTCATGCTTTGTTCATTTTTTATACTTCAAATGCTTGTAATAAAAGCGAAGTAATCGAAATATTTATCTAATTTCTAATTCTTAAAACTTTTTTTTATTATTAAATTGATTATAAAAAAACTAAAATATCATTAGAAAAAAATTATATTACTAATTACTTTTTTTATTAATAATAATGGCGTGGAAATAGCGTTGAGGAGGCTAAACAATAATAAATCAGCTGGACCTGATGGCTTAAAAGCCGAACTCTTTAAAATTGACGAANTTTTGTGGATATAGTGAACCAAAAAAGTGAGGAAGTTGGATATGATGAACTTTTTTTCTTTCTTCGACTGCTTTTTTCTTCATTTTTCTGTAATAATTTTAAAATTTTTACTTTGAAATAAATACATATACCGATTTTTAAAACCGTCTATAGAGGGGAATTTAGCGATAAGCTTCTTTTATCTCGATTTTCCCATCCCTTAACAAACCAAGAAGATATTTCCAACCCAGGCAGATGATGTTCCTGTAAGGAGTCAGTGGGATCAATACGCTTTTTCTGTCAGAGGGAATGAGTAATTTATTCATTATCGGTCAAAGTGTTGGACACCATGTGTTGATAAGGCCCTCATTTCAACTCCTTTTTGCTCTCAGTTCAGTTAAAAAAAGCCTGCAAACAAGTGTCTCAAATTTAACTATGGCGAACAATAAACGTAAAATGTTCTCCAGTGATGATAAAATGGGCATAATCAGAAAAATTGAAAATGAATGCAATCAAGCTGATATTTGCAGGGAATATAAACTATACAAATCTGCAGTTTGCAGCATATGAAAAAATAGGCAATTCATTATTTCTACTCATGAAAAAATTTAGATGGCAGAAGAAAGTTATGAAAAGCAGATTACAAAGATGTTGAAGAATTATTACTGAAGTGCTTTAGCATTCAAAGAAGCCGCAATCTTCCAGTATCTAAACAAATGTCGATGAATTTGCTAAGCGATTTTATGAGACTACTTTTATGTGCTCGAATGGCAGGTTAGACAGGTTTGAACAGCGGAATAACAGAAATTCAGGAAAAATCATCCTAGAGTCAGGAAATGTTTCCATATCTGATGTTGAGGATTGCTTATCAGCTAAAGAATACTAATTTTATTTTTGTAAGCGAGACGAGTAATGAAAAATAACACATTTTTCGCTACTACATAATGTTTTTTAGTCATTTATTTAAATAATGTGCAATAAAAGGGAGGAGTTTGGGAACCATTAGTTAAATTGCCTGCGTAACGGATATAGTGAACTCCCGGTTATAGTGAACCAAAATTTCGGTCCCTTGAAGGTTCACTATAGCGGGGTTTGACTGTAATTACTTTTTTTATTAATAATAATATCTTATATTAGTTTTAGAAATATAGAATATTATTATATATATACTCCGGTGTGCAAAACTTAAGCAACGAGTGGTTTTTCGGCCACAGCTCCCCAACAAAGTATAAGATAGCCATGAAATTACAGAATAATATGCACGTAATTCAGTAGAAAGATTATTTGTATGCAAATTTTAGAAATAAAACGTCGTAAGTGATGTAAGTGTACGTAAACCTTGTGGGTCGGCGCGCGCAGGCCAAAGCTGTGATAAAAGGATGAAGAGCACCGTAGTTAAAGACATTCGCTGCAAGTGCAAGTGATTTGTTTTGTGAAACATGTCTTCAAGAAATCATTTAGACGACTTTACTCGAGGAAGAATGATTGGGAAGCTTGAGGAGGGGCGTAGTGTGACCAGTGTCGCCGAAGAGTTCGGGATCAACAAAAGTGTTGTTTCTCGTGCTTGGAATGCCTTTAAAACTACTGGTACAGCTGTTCGGAAGGTTGGTGGTGGCCGTCCAAGGAAAACAACACCAAGAGATGACCGTTACATTGTCCTCCAGGCGAAAAGAAACCGTTTTCAGTCAGCGAGCGCCATATCTCAGCAACTGTGCACAGCCACAGGACGACAAGTATCAAGATTTACAGTGGCCAGACGCCTCCACAAAGGTGGCTTATTTGCTAGACGTCCTGAACGCTGCATACCTTTAAAAGTTAGCCATCGGCGGCACCGTTTAGAGTGGTGCAGAGAACACGAAACCTGGACACCTCATCAATGGAGTCGCGTCCTCTTCACAGATGAGAGTCGTTTTAGTGCTACAAGCGATTCTCAACGTCAGTTGATCTGGAGAGAGGTTGGAGCTCGATTTCATCCCAATAACATCGCGGAAAGAGATCGTTACGGTGGTCCTGGAGTTGTCGTCTGGGGTGGCATTATGTTGAACGGGCGGACTGAGCTTCAGATCTTCGACCGAGGTTCTGTAACTGGAGACCGCTACTGCAATGAGGTAATCCTACCCCATGTGCGTCTGTTCCGAGGGGCCATTGGACCAGACTTCATTTTTATGGATGACAATGCCCGGCCACACCGTACTGCTGATGTTCAAGAGCTACTGGAAAGTGGAGATATCACACGAATGAATTGGCCAGCTTACTCTCCAGATCTAAATCCCATAGAGCATGTGTGGGATGCATTAGGGAGACGTCTTGCGACACGACAGTATCCTCCTGGTAACACCCATCAGCTGAAAGATGCGTTAAAGGAGGAATGGAGACGTTTACCCCAAGAACTCCTGGATAATCTGGTGCTTAGCATGGAGAGACGATGCCAAGCAACAATTACAGTAAGGGGAGGGCATATCCCATACTAGGGAACATCTGCCAGTTATACTTACGCTTCTTCAGGCAATCATGTGTAACGCCACTATATGTCAAATAAAGCCTTTTTATGTTCCATACCCTACTTTAAGCTTTATATTCATTTCTGCGCCATTATTATTTTACCATCGTTTAAGTACAAAATGATGTACATCATATTCAAATTTCATGTCAATCGGATGATTTCTTGTAAAAAACGCACTTGTTGCTTAAGTTTTGCACACCAGTGTATATAAATATGTATATGTTAAGGCAGATCTAGGTTAATCGATGAAAACCGAACGAAGCATTTTTGACTAAAACTGGTGCTGTCATTTATTAAAAATCACAAGAAACTAGTTGCAGACAATCTCCATGTAGAAATAATGAATAAAAAATTATTCATGATGAACTCTCATTGGCGATATTGTAATGGTCAAAAACGGTAAAAACTTATTTGTCATCCAGCAATGAGAACTAGTTAAAATGTTAAGCATTTCAGCAAGTCGGAAAGCGATCAAAATTTCGATACATGATAAATTCTCGTCGGCGATTAATTGTGTTTCTAGTGGTCAAGAAGGGATTCAAATTGGTATGGTCATTAATTTTTTTTTAACTTTTAATTTTCTCTCTGTTCCTACCAACAATCAATCAAACAGATTTTCAGGTTAATTCCGACATTTAGTAGTGATTTGTTAGATTTCTATAGCGATTATGTGCTTAAAAAATAAATTACAACCACAATTGTGTGCGGAATTATTTCCCCATTTTAGACAGAGATTCTAAAAATACACATTAAGGACAGTAGTTATAGAAAACCCTGAATGCTTTCCGTTTTTATTTTCTCATCATCGAATTTTTTTTTCTAGAATACCTGCCATTATAAATTTTAATTCCCCAAGTTAATCAGATAGGGGATAAAGAAAGAATTCTCGGGATACATTATTGCAACAGCAATGTAAATAATAATTTATAAGTAAAAAAAAGAAATATGAAAATAAACTGAATTATTTAATAGAAAAATAAGTAGACTATATTTTTAAATACATTTACATATTTTATTTTTCTTGAAAAATGAAAATGGACCACTCATTAAATGAAGTTATAATTTTCTATGAAATGCATTCGTCATGCTACCCTTTTTTTCCTAATTAACTTCCAGTTAACAATGAACGATCTTAAATATTTTGTTGTTATTTAATGCATTTTCGAATTTAAGCATACTTTATGTGACCTTGAGAGAGCTTGGCGTATTTTTCTAAGCGTAATAATTTAACTCATAATCACTGGCGTTTTTTTTTTGGTTGAAAAGAATGGAAAGATGATGAATATATAAAATCATCCACTCGTCTCATTTCTTTCTATTTCCACTAATAGAAAAAAAATGAAAATGACGACTATTTTGTGCAGTTTTATTCTCTTGGGGATTGTTTCAACCACTGTTACAGCTGCGTAAGTTAATATAAATTGCTATGTTTAAAAATACCTATTTATATGTTAATCAAAAACATTTGAATAATTATTATTATTAGCTGTGTTTTAATGCTTTTGTATGAAGTTTCTCCGCGACTATTGGAGGTTTTTTCTTCAATGTTCGTTTCAATTTTTGTGGTGCAGTTAATTTACAGTGTTTCCTAATTTGGCTAGTTTCCAACTGTTATATGGACAATATTTTTTTCCGACAAAGCTTAACAAAATAATCTATTATTTGTTGTTCGACCTTTCTGTAAAAGTTTCCTATGTTTCAGAGAGAAACAATATGACTTTTTCAATTTTTTATTGGCAGAATTGTTTCGATTTCTTATTAACCCTTTGAACTACTATAAAATTGTTACATGCTTTTAGCACTAAATCATTTCAAATATTTAATAAAGTATTTTATATAATTTTTAAATTTCTTACAATAATTAGGTGGTTACCAGTTATTAAGGTATGAGAATTTTTTTTTTTGCAGTGGTGGCTGTTCACAGCACCTCAGAGGCAAAGGGCTATAAAAAATATATTTATTATGTTCACAGATTCCTGAAAAACACTTCTAGAAAAAATCATCCACAAAATAAGATTTTTTATGCTTTTTGACAAGGTGAAATTAACCCCTTAATGCACAGATTTTTTGAAAAAAAACCGGCCCCCCCAAAAAAAATTAATTATCTTTATGTAAAAAAACACACTTTAAAACATTGTCTTTTCTTTTGGTGGACAATTTTGATGTACTGAGCTTTAAAATAAAAGGTTATATTCACAGATGACAACTGCTCCGGCCACGCCAAAATAATTTTTAAAAAATACGGTAAGTAACTACAGAGTAAATTTTGCCAATAGTAGACTATTTTTGCTAGCATTGGCATAGCATTCCTAGTCCTAGTGTTTTAATTTTATTGGGCACCTGGGTCGCGAAGCGATCCCTATCCCATTCATCTGGAATTTTTACACTGTTTTGGTTGACCATTGAGGTAAGCAGGAAGTGGAGTTGCTTTTGTGAATGTTTCAAGCACTTTGCTTGAATAACTAATAAGGAATCAAAAAATTAAATGAGCAGCTTGCTCTATAGTTGTGTTTATTTGATTTTGGAGTTGTTCAGAATTGTATCAGCATGAGGAAACGTTATTTTCAGAAAGGTTGATGAAATTATTTGTTTTGATAGTTATGATATGAGGCGTCGGAGGTGAAATGTGCAGCTATTGGTCTGTAGTTTTTATCTTTGATATAATTTTCAAATTTAAAGATTTCATTAAAATTTGCTGTTTTGCATTCTATGGCTTTATCGAAAAAATCTGCGTTTAGCTTGTATATATGCTGTGATAGAGTTGGTATTTTGAGATATGTATGTATATTGGTATTCCGGATGAATCATCTTGCACAGGTTATTTTTCTAAGGATCTTGTTTTGGAATTGGTTTAATTTCTTCAGTAGATGTTGAGGTATCGTTGTCCAGGCAGGTGAGGCATAGGTAAGTATTGGGCGGATCATTGCTGTATATAGTAACTTCTTTAGTTTAAGTGACATATTCTGATTATATATTAATAGTTGTATGGCTATTATTGCTTTATCTATTGTGCTTTTGATATGATCATTCCAAGTGAGTTTGCTATTGATTATAAGGTCAAGATAATTTGCTTTTTTAACTATTAGTATTGGTATATTGAAAATTTTTGGTTGAAGTTGTGGAAGTATTTTAATTCTTCTTTTTGACTATACTATGAAAAAGTGTTTAACATATAATCTTACGGAGTATTTAGAAATAGTGGTAGATAACAATCTAATAAATTGAATTTATTAAACAAAGAATCACAATTAATAAACTACTACTCGAAACTATTTATTCTTTGTCCGGAGCAAGTTTTTGCATCGACCTAACAGTAGCAATTAGGTCCGTTCGCTCGTATAATGGCTGCCATTTGCGTTTGAACCCGTTTGGTTGAAGCATTTATCGCAAGTAGGGGTCTCGCAAAGCTTAATTCTACTGTCGGCCGAAAGGTTCCTTCGGGTTTAATTAGTAGCGGAGTCTGGTGATGCCAATTGCCTCATTGAAATAAGTAATCATATAAACAGCGAGATCTCTACTTCAAGCTAAAGTACAGCAGACTACTTCATTGTTGACCATTCTCAACTCCTTTTCCTGGCACATTCACATGTTTTTCGACACCCACAGTTCATTTTTTTCTCACTACTCCAATTTGAACTTTTCCCCTTAATGTAATGTTTTTCCACATATGCATCTTCTACTTAATGATCAATGGGAAAAGGGCCAATTTTGGCCTCAGGTGCCCAGCTAGACCAGGCAGAACAGAGCCTCGAGCTGGAGTATTATTCTGGCCCTTGCAAATACTATTAATTTTCTAATCTAGTTTAATCTCAATTAAGTTTAATTTCCTATCGATTTCATCATATGTTCAACCGACTGGTTTCTCACTCACGACTTTAATATTTGGTGCCAGGCAACCCCTCTTAGCCCCAATTCTACTCCCACCTCACACATTCCCTCATTATATGTCTAAAAAGTTCAACGAATCAGTAAATGACGCTTCGCCGCAGCGCACTGAGATTTAAGCTTTTCAGTTACAGTAGATTACGTTTAAAAAAAAAAGTTCAGAAGTAGCGCAGATTTCTGCTAATAAAAATCTCTCAGAATGTAAGCAAGTGGAACTCCCTGAAATAAGAAAATGCGGCTATTAGCCACAGTTTATTGCTATTTGTAATAAATTGATAAAGCAGAGAAATTTCTCTCAATGCATTAATCGTAGCAACCAATTTATACATTTAATCAAAGTAATTTTTTAAATCATAATTTGTATTATTTATTTTTTTAATAATTCATTTAATTTTGTTTAATAAATTCGATTTTAAAAAATTCTACCACTCACTATCATTTGCCATCACCGCCTATCATATGGAGCAGGTCATTGGTGAATTGAAAAAAACAGGTTCTTTGCTAACTACTGGCGTCATTTGTTAGGCTTATTGCACTGAGCCTTATAGGCCTCACTGCAGTGAGACGTCGGCATTTTATAATGATTCGCCTACGACGTATGTATAAGCATTTGATAGTTCTGCATTAACAGTCTTACTGGGTAAAAACTTTTAATCAAAAAATTAGTAAACAAAAGCTAAAAGAATTGTGGTCATCATATACACATTTACAATTTGCTTTAAATATATATATGCGTGTGTGTGTGTAAATGAATGTGAAATTGTAAGCATGACGTCAAAATTCACAAAGAAGAGAAATTTTTCAGAGATTTATACATTTGTTACTTAGTATTATTTCATATGGGATAGGGGTGCCTTAGATTTCCCCTACAAGTGCTAATAAGATTAATAATATTTTTATTAGTAAATTCAATAACTTTGTTTACCTATAAAAAATATTTATTTACAGGCCCCAGTTACCTGGCGGCGTTTTCCAGTTTCCGATCACGTTCGCCCCTCAATTCCCGGACGCATGGTACCATGGGTAAGTGAAATTTAACTAGTAAAAATATTCAAATTGAAATATTTGTAAATTCTTTCAAACATTTACTGTAATAATCTTTGTTGTAACAATGAATATTCTTGTCATGAATTTGAACATTTATAGAATAGATGCATTACAATCGCTTCACTCGCCTAATCCCGTAATGGCATCTCATTCATCAGTGATTTCTTTTTTCTTAAACGTCATTAAGTCTCACAAAACTTAAAAAATTTTGTTTTCGAAATATGCAATTATTAGTTTTATGTTCGTACATTTTACTAATATGATACTCGTAATAAAATGGACGTTCACTTAGATTTTAAAAATAACCTAAGGAATACAGATCAATTAATAGAAATAAATTAGAAGTAATTTTAACTGTTGAAGAGAATTATAACTATCAAAATAGGGGAAAAGTTTTTATCGTTATTATTTATTTTCAAAAATTTCACTATGAATGTTTTTAGATTTGTATCTGGTAACATGTACCTTCTCTTTTGCTACTTTTTTATTAACATCTACTCGAGCATGAGCTTATAAAATAAAAATAAATAAAGGTCTCGTGAGATAAACAGAAATTTCCTACAACGATGGATACATTGTCAATATTTAAAGCATTATAAACTTAAACAAAATCACGAAGAAGCACTGATATGCAATAACTTTCGAACAAATTGGTTCGTTAAATTCACAAATATAGATGGCGCTTTTTTGCAACTGCATATGAGCAGGCTGCAGATCGACCTGCATGGTAATTTTTCTACAAGTTTAAAAATTCTTGAACTAATCGAAACTTCAATTTTTTATTTTGTCGTACTCCTTTGCACTTTTTTCTAGATATTCGTAATTTAAAGTTCCTAAGTATTATAGATTGTGTGTGCGCAGCAAAACGAAATGTAAAGTTAAAAAAAATGCCTCTTTCAGCTCGCCAAATTTCAACCCCATAGTTGCATTCTTACGGCATGTAGAGCGGCCGTTATGGTATTTTTACCTACAAGCTTAACTGTTAATATTTATTGAATCAATTAAGAAATGTATTTTTACTCCATTGTATTCTGTGTACATTTTCCTACACGCGTATGTTTTTATGTCTTATAGTTATTACGCATCGAAACAAAATGTAATGTTAAGTTGAACATCCAAGATATCACTATTATTTTTAAACTGGTCAATATTTTTTTACCCAAATAAAATTGAACAACGTTTACAATAATGCTGTATTCAGTAATTGTTGCCTGGCATAATATTCAAGATATTGCCATGCATGATACATCTATATAAGGGCCTAAGGATTTCAAATGTGTTGGCTAATTAACTTGTCAGTTAATTAGCCAGATATCAAAAGTATTCGCCAGTCTTTGAAAGTCATCGCGATATGCAAATTACAATATTTTTTTATAATTAATTTTTTCTCTCTCCATAGAACACTATTTTACGGTTGTTTGTTTCGGGCTTATATTATTTGGACCCAATTCTAATGGGTTATGCTGCGCATTTACCGATAATTACATTAATCGAATAAATAATACTGATTTGTTTAGAAAAATTTCATTTTCACGTAATTTTCAGGATCGAGTGAAATATATTTTTTTCTTTCCGGTGGAAAAAAATCATTCACCAAAACACAATTTTATTTGCTAAATTTACGATTTTATGCATTTGGCGAGTGTTTAGTGCGAGCCCTGCAGTATGTATTATCGTAACCGATTACTTATGTAATTCAGAACCTGGCGTTGCTTTATGGCTCCAATAACCGATAAATACAGATTTTTATAATAAAATTTATGATACTTTCATTTAAAGGATAATATAAAGTTTGAGAAATAAAAATTCGTGTTTAAAAAGATGTTAATTAATGTATATTATTTTGGCGAGATAGGTTGCGTGGTTTTTAACTAGCATTTTAAATAGATCCATCATTAAAGAGAAAAGAGCCGAATTTAAGCTTAACCTTAATAAAAATTTTAACAACACAATCAAAAATATCCAGGATTATAATCAAAGATGTAGAACATAAGGAAAAGAACAAGTTTTTGCAATCGTAATGTATGCATTTCATCGATTTGATTTCAGTTCAGTACGCTAAACATAGAAGTTTACAGTTTCGTGTAATGAGAGTAGCTATGTCAACTTTCTTATATCAAAAAGTACCCCCAAGATTGAATCGAGTTACCATGTTTTATATACTTGTGAATTGATGTTTAATATTCATAGTAGTAGTCACGCCACAATACTCCCCCACCAACATTTTATTGGGAATAGAATTCGATGAACACGGATACAATTAGTTGTTGCATTTTCGGAAAATCTGCATTAACACCTGATTTTGAGTGTTTGTGGTGAGATCTGTATTAAGTTTACTGTTACGCATGTGGTCTCTTTTTTGTTGCTATTAGCAGTCTAGCGTAAATCATCATACTCATATGTGTTGGTTATCTTAGCGTCAGCCCCGCTAGGGGCTCTAACTAATTCATCTGAGTGGAAATAAATAATAAATCGCCGAGGCGCAACTGAAAGGTGAAAGTTGGGGTTCAGTATCTTTTACTGAGAGAAAATTAAAATGAAGTATTGTGATTGAACAAACAAGTTTAAGAGAGAGAAGAGGTTTTGTGGCAGACTGCCTCGCCTCCCTTCGAGGTATTACCCCCGAGCTTCTCAGGTGCACAGTAGCCACATAGCCTTAGAGAAAGGATAGCGTAAATCATACCTGCCAACTCTTCCGGAAGATTTTATTTTCATATTTAAAGTGGTAGTAAATATATACTATTTTTTCTTTAATAAACTTCATTTTTAAATGATTTTGATCACCACTATTCTTACAAAAATTAAGCACATATATTAATATGCGTTACTATCATGGTTGTCAACTTAAGTTTTCTCAAATACAACGTATTTGTTTGCTTAAAATTGAAGTTTTAATTCCATTTTAATACCACTGGGAAAAATGATAATGGAAGGGATTAAAAGTTGGCAGGTATGGCAATGAGTATACGGAACAATAGCACAAGAAAAATGACGCAGTCTCATAAAGGAAGCCAACATGCTCAATTCGGACCATTCATCGAAGTGAATATTAGCATTAAGTAAGTCGAGATCACATCACAATCTGGTCTTCCAGATAACGAAGGAAGTTATAGCCTTTAACAACTTTTATCCATTGATAAGTTGTAAGTTTGAATGTTTTGTATACAAGTAAATTGATGTTTAAAAATCGAAGTGGTAGATACGTTACAATGTAACTTTGGTATTTGAACCTAGTACATATTGATTACACCACATTGTTAACAGTAGGTAATAAAAAGTTTCAGTATTTGAGTAAAAAAATTTAACTCTTGAAATTAAAATGTCGTTTGAAGAAAAAGCTTATTTATATTTAAAATTACCACTGATGGTTAAAACTATTTCCACAACTTTTCTTAATTTTTATTTCCAGACCAAATGTGTGTCAAGATGTAAAGGAATTGCCAGTCCCTGAACAGGAGGTACAAATGATTTCTGATCCGGGTATTGAGACGATAAGTAAAAGCGAGTCTTGCAAAGGCGACGATAACGTTCATGTCTGCCAAACACGGTATGTTCGTATTTTCTTCACTAAGTCTTTATAATCTGCAACTTATGTTCTTGTTTGTGCTCAATGCTAAAAGTATTTTCAAATCCAGCTGATTACCTCCAAAACTGCCCGTAAAAAGGATTTCGAATGTAATAAGTAGGTTGATCTAGGTAAAATATTAAACAATTATAATACATATCCTGCATAATTCTAATCGGTACTGGAAAGTATGAAGCTGTGATGACAGGTATATCCTTCAACATGTGAGTTTTGTGTGAAATACATTTATCAGTGTCATTGAACTTAAGCCGAAAATTTTAATAATTCTTATTAAACCTGTATCAGGCTTTTAGAGCATGACCATTTCTCGATCTGACAGTTACTATACTATTTAAACTACTTTAATGGAGTGGGGGCAAAAAAAATTTTAAATTATTTATTTAAATATTAATACATGATGTTTGCTATTACTGGAAAAAATATTTTCTGAATATAGTTGGATGGTATGGTTACAGTAAAGAATATACATAGGAAAAGAAGTTCAGCTTCCAATGATGTAATGTAAACCAGTCCTCCAATGTTAGGTGCGGTCCGTGTGTATAAAGGAAAAAGCAACATTTAAGGGCACGACAGCAGAGGTTCCTGAAAAGGGTTTGTACCCTCCTCTTCTTCTTACCAATACTGGGGTTGGGGTGAAGAAGATCGTTGGTTTGTTCTATATTTTTTCACTATTAATAAACAGTATTGTACTATTAAGATATTTCTTTGAAAATATATTTATATCATTCATGTTAATCAAATCTGCAAACACATTTAGCCATAGAAAGAAAGAATAAAATGGCGGTGGGCGAGAAACAGCGTACCCAAACATGCATGTAAAGTTGTTCAATAATCGGTTAACGGGTGACATACTTCCTGACTGTCACTAATGCTCATGAGCAGGATCTTAGTTCAAATGACTCTCTGTTAAATCTGAGTATGTTGCTCATCCAGTAAGTTGTTTTTCTGGAATAGAATACCGAACCGGACTGTTTCCCGCTTTAGTTGCGTTTTCAAAGATATGGACTTCCTTCTGTATTCTTCGGTTACAGCAGTGTTTCCCAAACTTATGACTTTTGCGTACCCTTTTTAAATTTTTCGTAGAGCTGTGTACCACTAATAAAGAAATGAATGTATTTTTTCAAAATATGTCTATTTTCACTATAAAAAAATTGCACAAAAGTTAAGAATCACAGCTGGCTCTAGCACCGCTAATTATTAATTGTTAAGTCAGCAAAAAATAGCCAATAGAAAAATACGTAATCGTAAATTTTCATGGCTAGCTTTTTTTTTATATAAAATTTGTTTGAAATTTTTAAAATTTTTTTTTGTTTTGTTTGTTGCAAGATATTTCGCATAAGAACGCGTACCCCCTCTAAACTGTTCCCGTACCCCTGGGGGTACGCGTACCACACTTTGGGAAACACTGAGTTACAGGATAATGCAAGAGAGAATGTAATGGGTTATGGTAATGGGTTAAAGGCAATACATACATTGCCAACATTGTCATATGTTCAATACATTGAACATATTCCACTGCTTGAGTCTTTTTCTGTGTCTATCGATATTTAAATGCTGATGGATATACTTCACAGAATAATTTAATAAAAACTACTCCTTCTGTAGGAACTAAGAATTTGCTATCCTCATATTTAAAGGTGGTTTCGTTTCCTATTATTCCAGTCTCTTGCGTCTTTTCAAATCTTGCAGATAATTTTTCTCAAACTGCCTATTCTAAAAAGAAAAAGAAAGCATAAGAAACTAAGTCACCCTGATTCACCAGGTTCATCTACTATCACGCTCCGAATTTCGATCTGCCAAGCGTGTGGATACCTTCAATATAAATGCAATAAACACTCTCATTTTTACATATGTTATTTTTATGACCTTTTTTATTTGACTTCTAGAATCGATGAACTGGTCAATGGCCTTTGGCGCTAAGATGCCGAAATTTTAGCCATTTTCTGTGTCCATATATTCATCCATAATTTATATAAAAATTTGTGATAATTATATGCTTTTTGTATATTAAAAGGTTTTTTTTTGTGTGTTCACTGTCCTTCTAAATGTTGCTATCACCAAGGAATAATATTTTTCAAAATATCCTTGCAAGTCTACAGCTAAAATTTTGACATTTCACTTTCTGTTTCTACAGGACATCAACATCAGAAGCGAAAAGATGAAATAAAATAAATTTTCTTTTATAGGATAACAACAAATGGTCAATCCACTCTGACTGAAACTACGTACAAATGTTGTGTTGGTTTCGTGCACCCGAATGGAGGAAGTTATTGTATCCAAGCATAGACAATGTTCTATAAGATCCAACAAAAGGTTTGTATTATACAATAACTGAGATGCCAACTTGCTCTGGAAAACGGATAAATATTTTCAAGTGGTAGTCTTTTAATGTACGATTCTTGATTTAATAAATTCGATTTATAGGGTTTTTACTAACCTCTACGATTCAAAGGCTTATTTGATACGCCATTTTCTTACAGTTAAACCTTACCACAATGCCTGCTAACCTCAACGAAACCAAACAAAATGAAAAATACCACACGATGGATTGGATAGGGGCCGCTTCCCAGATCCAAAAACAAGACAAGACAGCTAAACCGTGTTGAGCATATTGAATAGTTGCATAATTGAGACTGAAAATCTGCGAATTTTAGTTTGTTGTTCTTTACCTTTTTTAAAAATATTTTGTCGAATCTGGTGTAGTTAGCATCTCTGTAATGACATTAATTTTTCTCCCTATATTTATGCCATGTGACAAGGAAACGTACCAGTTCTTTTTTCCTTTCAAAATACTGGTAGGACAAATTTGTCATTCTTAATTTGCATCTTACAGAACCAAGGCCGAAAGTAAGACAGAGAAGAGAAAAACTGGTAGTGAAATCATTTCGTTTTCAGCTGGTATAAAATACAGCCGAATAAAATTCAAAATTTTATTAAAAAAGATTAAAATAAGCAACTTTTTGTATTCTATTTTTTCAGTTTACTATTGAAAGAGAATACGAAAAATGTTTTTCCTTCATGAATAATTTCAATTGTAAGTCAAAGTGGTCGTTTCGATTGATTAATTAAAGAGATTATAAATAAATAAAAGTGAATTGAGTCCTACCACTTTTTACATTCTTAGTCGGCCGTGGCATTCCTGAAAACAGGGTTAAAAGTAAGAGGGAAAGAATTGTGCGAAAAATCATTCCATTATATCTAGTTTTTGAGGAGATTAAAATATGCATACCTGCCAACTTTTACGCATTTGGCGTAAAATTTTATTTTCATATTTAAAGTGGTAGTAAATATATACTATATTTTCTTTTAAAAACTTAATTTTTAAATGATTTTCGATAACCACTATTCTAAAAAAAATTAAGCATATATATAAATAAGCGTTACTATCATGGCTGTCAGCTGATGTTTTATCAAATACAACATATTTATTTTGCTTACAATTGAAATTTTAATTCCATTTTACTACCACTTGGAAAAATCATAATGGGAGTGATTAAAAGTTGGCAGGTATGAATATGCATTATTACCAAGTGTTTTTTGTGTGTGTGTGTGTGTGTATGTGTTCTAGCATATTTATAGTCGACTGTTTTTCTTCTTCTAAGAAGCAGTAAAATTATAGTACAAGCATAGTTAATTAACTAAGAATAGCCATTTTACATAAAACTACTCACAAAAAAAAACAGAAATTAAAAAGTACCAGGTTTTTTCCCTATTTTCCGTCTTTTACTTTCAATCATGGAGTAAAATAAGTTCTAGCATTGGATACCTGCAAGTGACGTAGTGTGGGTACATCGATCCTGATTGGTTGTTGAAACGTAGCATTTGTTTACGTTAGCAACCGTTCTTACCATTCTATTTCGAGTAAGCCGTGCCCGTCAAGTAACAACTCTCTTAAGTAACACATCCTATATTCTTTCACAAAGATTCTTTGAAAAAAAAAGTTCAATTTCTTCATTATATATTTACGCAAATACACAAACTTATTTTAAATTGAAGTTTCCAGGTATACAAAACAAAAATATATTAAGGTTACAAGAAAATACATAAACAAACAATAAATCTACCATAATAGTCACCATTTATTACAGGATGGTCTTCGGCAGGATTGATTCGAACTCCGTAAAAAAGTAATACATTAAAGCATTAACATAGCTACCACTAAAATAAATCTTTTCAAAAAGCGTTGAAAGTTGGCAGGCCTGATTTAGGTATAAAGTTTGTACTTATTTTCCATATTTATTAAGGTTAAGCCATAAGTTCAAGGAAACTTTGAACTATTTATATATAAAACTTCTAGTTAAATTTCGGTAGTTACAATTGCATTTTTATTATTTATTCTTGCAAACAAGTTTATAAATTAACATATTTAAAACAAATGCTGTGGAGTTGGTAGTTAGAATGTTCGACTCCGGACTTTTACTGGAGCTTGACTCCAACCTAAAATCATTGTGAAAAATGTCATCGAAATTTAGTAAAAGAGGCAAAATTGGAACTTCTAAAAGTAGTTTTATGTTGTTTCGCAAAGATTTTATTGTTGAGGTATTATTTAATTTTTAAGCTCATACACAATTTTCGAAACTTTCATAAATAACATTTTTTTCACTTTTATCTCTTTTTTAGGTACTTAATGACCTACATAAAGAAAATTTATAGAAGTTCCTAGAAGACCAATGATGTTATGTATTTCCTATATTAAATAAAGAGTACCTTTAAGAAATGGTGTTAGAATATTTATGTATTGTAGTTATATTTGATCGTAACACCACAACTGCCAAGTCGTTTGACAGTTTTTAATTTTATTTCTTTAAAATATAAATTATGCACTGTTCTAGGAGGGTTTTTTTTATGACGAGTATTTGGTGTTCTCCATATAAAAGTTCGACGTGAATCAGACAGCTAGCTTAACCTGATCTTTCATTGGTAACCAACTCACAATCCCATTAGGATGATGCCTACATTGCATGTTTTTGCTCTGGGCTAATAACTGGCAATAGTGAGCTGAACACATTTGTTAGGCCTGGGAGCATATGGACCAATACTTTCCAAACGTCTGCGTACGGTTTACTTTGAGACAGTGGTAACCGTGATTGCAGACAGCTGACGATGCCGGTCGGATGCTGCGTCATGTCTGTTTTTAGCAGTTACTGCCAAATACCGTCTACCTAGAACGTCTACTGACATTTCCATCATTTTTGAATCTTTGCTAAAGCCTAGAGATGACACGATGAGCAATTCCAATTTTCTCGATACAGTGGCATACATTTAGTGCGCCCCCTGCAACACAAATTTTATAAAATTATAATATGAAACTTAACGCAAATTTTATAAAATTATAATATGAAACTTAGCACAAATTTTANCTTTAAGAAATGGTGTTTGAATATTTATGTATTGTAGTTATATTTGATCGTAACACCACAACTGCCAAGTCATTTGACAGTTTTTAATTTTATTTCTTTAAAATATAAATTATGCACTGTTCTAGGAGTTTTTTTTATGACGAGTATTTGGTGAGTATGGTGAGTTTGGTGGTATGACGAGTCCGACGTGAATCATACTGCTAGCTTAACCTGATCTTTCATTGGAAAGCAACTCACAATCCCATTAGGATGTTGCCTACGTTGCATGTTTTTGCTCTAGGCTAATAACTGGCGATAGTGAGCTGAACACATTTGTTAGGCCTGGGAGAATATGGACCAATACTTTCCAAATGTCTGCATACGGTTTACTTTGAGACAGTGGTAACCGTGATTGCAGAAAGTTGACAATGCCGGTCGGATGCTGCGTCATGTCTGTTTTTAGCAGTTACTGCCAAATACCGTCTACCTAGAACGTCTACTGACATTTCCATCATTTTGGAATCTTTGCTAAAGCCTAGAGATGACACAATGAGCAATTCCAATTTTCTCGATACAGTGGCATACATTTAGTGCGCCCCCTGTAACACAAATTTTATGAAATTATAATATGAAACGAGAGACGTTTTGGTATTTATAATCATTCATTTTTTTAAAATTTGTATAATTTTAATTTAAATTATTTTAATGTTTATTAATGATGAACTAATAATTGCGATGTTAAAGTCAAAAATTAAAAAAAGTACTGAACTGGAACATTTTATTCACTTACCGACTTACCACATTGGAGCATCTTAAATATATAGAAAAATAATTCACTATCTTACAATAATTATATTCAAAGTTTAGTTAAGAATTATTTTTCTTTATAAAGTGAATTAAAAAAAAATTGTAAAAAGAAAACAAATTTTTTAATTGTAATTCTACGTATATGTGCGTCAGGGGTGCATAACAATTTTCAATGAAGGGTTGCATACCTATGTATTTAGACATATTGATGCAATTATAAATTTTTTAAACAGTGTTTCGGATGCAATTCTTTTTATTAGTCAACTAGTGAAATATTTGCATGAAATTAAATTCTTTTAAATATCTATAACTCATTTGTTTAGTATCTTAATTTTTGTCAATTCTTTTTTTCATTTTTTTTTCCAGTCAACTTAGTAAAATATTTGCACATAATACAAAAGTGTATTTTAGAATAAATTATTTGAAATGTTTCTTAATTAAGTTAAAAAAATAAATTTTTATTAAAAAACATAAATCTTTTAATTAAAGAAATTGTATATTGTTTAAAATGATTTGAAATAAAACAAACGCATTATATCTCAAAATAAGATTTAAGGTGCAGTTAGGATTCAATTTAGTATATTTTTAACTTAAGGATCTTTAAATTTAGTGAATGTTATATTTTAAAACCGTTTTTTAAGGAACAAAAAATTAGAAATAAAATTCAAAAATAGCAGTTTTGTATGCCTCATTAAAATTTCACGTTTTATAAGAAATTGTATTAAAAATATCAAGGTAAAAAAAATAGAAAAATTATCTGGATTGACGAACAAAAATTGGTTAAATGAAGCACGTCAAAGGTGATATTTAAAAAGACTGATTCGAAAGTCGCGAGTCGTTGTAGCACCGGATTAAAAATATAAGGTTTTATGAAACTTCGTGGTGAAGCGTAGAAAAAATTGTTGAAAGAACGATTAAAAAAAATCCTTAAATTTTCGTTAAAATCAGTACAAATAAAGCACCCGCTGAAAATGCCCGATTCGAGTGTCGTAAAAATATCGGGATTTTCAAAAACCATGTGGAAATGCGTATTGCCGAAAAAACGCAATACGCATATAGAGAAAAATAGCTTGGATAAATTTTAAACACGTCAAAAAGATCGAGATTTTTAAGAAACACATGGAAATCCGACACTAAAGCCTTCTAAAGCACGATCCGGTCACTTGGATTAAGTATGAAGTGGACACAAATAAAAAACCTCAAAAGTGAATACTAAAGCTCCAAATTCAAGCACCATAATTTTGTCCTACTAAATAGGATTACTAATATAGGATACGTCCTACTAATATAGGATTTTTAAAACTATGGAAATTTGTAGTGGTAGTACTAGTACTTCATTTACGTCGCACTAGAGCTGCACAATGGGCAATTGGCGACGGCCTGGGAATTGATTTGAAGATATGCCATCTCAATTTTGATTTTCAGCAGAGGGGATGGCATCCTCGCTTCGGTGGCCTGACGATCTGCACGCGAAGTTGAGCATTTTACTGTAGAACAGTTTCACGAGGACCCATATCGCACACCCTTGGTCCCTAAGCAGACTGATCGAAGTGGTCACCCACCCGCACAATGACCACAGTCAGTGATGCTTGACTTCGGTGATCTGCTGGGAACCGTGTCTTAACGATCAGTTCACTGCGGGACGGAAATTTGTAGTGATAACCATCGGAAAAAACGATCAAAAAACTGCGTTGATTTAGATTCGGCGCGTCCAAAACTTGAATGAGCAGTTAAACTTTTCTGATTTTTTCTGATTTTATTACTATTATTTTTATGTTCAGGTGCCACCGCGGGCCGCACGTCAAGAGCTGGCGGACTGTAGGTGTAATGTATATAGTGTATTATTTCTAGATAGTGCGCCACAATCCACGTGTTCTCCCGCAGCATGGGAGTTGCGGTTATGTTATTTACGACACTGCCTCGAATACTTCCATCTGAGTAAACCCACATTCCACCGATAATTTTACCACGTAAAAAAATCATCCACGTGAGTCCTCTGTGTCATAACTCTTTGGTTATGGCTTACTGAGCGTTTATGAACAATTTTATTTCCTCATCGAAATTCGTATGAGCTCCTGTTGTTGGTTGTAGGTCATTTACTTCGCACTAGAGCTTCACAATGGGCTATTGGCGACGGTCTGGGAAACATCCCTGAGGATGATCCGAAGACATGCCATCACAATTTTGATCCTCTGCAGAGGGGGTGGCACCCCTCGCTTCGGTAGCACGACGACCTGCACGCAAAGTCGAGCACTTTACGGTAGAACATTTTAACGAGGACCCATACAGCACACCCTCGCTCCTTACGCAGACTGGTCCAAGTGATTACCCACCCGCACACTGACCACAGCCAGTGATGCTTGATTTCGGTGATCTACTGGGAACCGTGTTTTAACAATCAGTTCACTGCGGCTGTTAGCGGCTCTTTTCTCATTCATTTTGAAATTTTATCTTTAAGGTGGCTCTTTCTGGTAATTGGAATGCAAATTGGAGAGAAAAGAAAACTAAGTATTTTGTATTTTAATTATTGTTCCTTCATCAATTTTTTTTACCCACAATTCCTTATATACCCCTTCTGGGGTTAAATGTTTACTTCAAAGTTCAATTTTCGTGTGATTTTTAATTTTCCTTTATTTATAAACACGGGAGTGTATTTTACAATTCTAACAACAATTAATAACTTCTCTGCTGAAAATAAATTCGTGAATGAAATTAATTTTTAAGAACGAACTAAATTATTTAAAACAATATTAAAGATGTTTGACTTGCCTTAACAAAAATGACCTACATCAATAATTACTGCAAAAATTTAATTTTTTTCTCTATACTAATCATAATCTGCAACGAGACGCAACTAAAAATAATTTGTTTAAGTAACTTAAAAAAATATTGTACTAAAAATATTTTGTTACCAAAAATGTCCCTGTCACTTAATTTAGTTTAGTCTTATTATTGTTATTAAAAAAGCGTTTTAGTATTATAGATATTCGCCGCAAAATATTTCATAAAAATTTTTTAAAAAAAATTCGAAAGAGAAGAAAAAAAATGTTTTAACATCCTCTAAAATTAATAAATGAAACTTAATTACTATACTTAATTACTCTTTACTAATTTAATTGGCCGAGATAGCCTGGTTGGTAGGGCACTGGACTCATGGTCGTGAGAACGGGGGTTCGAATCCTGCCGAACGAAGACTCTCCGTGTAGTAAATGGTTACTGGTGCACGTTAAATCTGTCAGGTCGCAAAGTCCTCCATATTCCATAACAAATTAAGCCTCTAGGGTACTGGATTGGAGATTAATCGTTCTCTGGTTCAGATCAAAATTGCCTGTGAGTGTGGCAGAAATTGAATTCTTGACCATAGATGGCACCACTGGAAAACAACAACAATCACATCCTCAGTGCCACAATGGCCTAGGACAGCAACAACAACTCATTTACTTATTTTTTAAAATTTGTTTACTTAAAAAAATTATAAATTTGGGATACACAACTAGAGGGATAGGTGGCGAGGCCTTTTAATTTATATTTTCTTAATATCTTCATCCCTTACTATATTTCATGTAAATTAAATGCCTTGTCTTCCAACCAAACCTTATATGACACAACTGTTTATTTTTCTTTCTTTCTTTTTTTTAAAAAAAAGAAGAACCTTTTTACTTTTTATCTTTGAAAATCGTCATGATATCGTTATATTTTAAATTTTTCTAATGAAATTTTGACTGCTAACGAAGAAAAAAGAGTTCATCACCGGCCACAATTCACCCAGGTTATCCTATTTTGACGAAAAATAACATGTCCTCCAAGAAAATTTAAAAATTTCAATCTAGTCAATGTTGCTTTCTACCTTGGCTTTCTACTCGCCAAGCTTCTCGATAACAGACGTCGCCAAAACAGATTCCTCTCACCGCACTTCTCCTTACCACGATGTCTACAAACGTGAATACTGTTTTGAATGTGGAACCATCGACTCATTTTACTGTCACCCAATTAAAATCAGATTTGCGTTAAAGAAATCTTTCAGTCAGTGGAAATAAAAATAACTTGATATCGAGTACCGTGAATGATACGAGTAATATTAAAAAAACAGATGATGGAACTTTTAACTCCTCGCATGCTGTTGTTGTAGTTCATTTACGTCGCACCGGAGCTGCACAATGGGCTATTGGCGACGGTCTGGGAAACATCCCTGAGATGATCCGAAGACATGCCATCACAATTTTGATCCTCTGCAGAGGGGATGGCACCCCTCGCTTCGGTAGCCCAACGACCTACCCGCGAAGTCGAGCACTTTACGGTAGAACAGTTTAACGAGGACACATACAGCACACCCTCGGTCCTTACGCAGACTGACCCAAGTGATCACCCACCCGGGATTAATTGATTCGTCAGAATTTTGAGTCATATAATGGGCGAATGTGTGAAGTGGGAGTAGAATTGGGGGAAGGAGTCGGTTGAGCATAGAACTAATAGGAAATTAGACGTGATTGAGAATATACTAGATAAGAATATAAAAGTATTTACAGCGGTCAGAATAATATTAACATTTACGCAGATGTTATAAAATAGAAAATAATGGAGAGAATGTATGCACCTATTTACATACTTACACGAGATTGGCAAAATTCTGTCTAAGACAAAGGTATGATTGTAAAAGTGATTGATAGTTCAGCAACGACATTGTCGGTGACCCCAGTGTTGCCAGAACTTAAGATTAAAAAGTAGCAAATGGAAGCTCCATAAGTAGCGGATTCGAACATTTTGTAGCCCAAAAAAATTTTATTTATATATATAATATATATATATATATATATATATATATATACGCTTTTGTTATGAACTTTAAGCGTAT